>NC_039368.1:43947177-44247773 GCF_003573695.1 Papaver somniferum
TTAAAGAAGATTTGAAGACAAAGAAATTTTCTTATTGGTTTCATATCTTTGATGTGCACAAAACTTGATCGGCTGGGATCCAACTATAATCTGTTTATTCTTGATAGATTTGATTGATTAGTTGCGTAGATCGACATCACTATATAATATCTTGGTAGATTCTATGTTTGATTGCAAAATCTAAACTCTGCTACTTTGGTAGTTGTTGGATAGATTGATTTAACCCCGACTAAGGAGTATACTGGATTAAACAGAAGAGCCGTTGTCTAACTGATATCACTGAGATTGAATAGAGTTGTTACCAAACAGATTTGTTGTTCCTTTACTGTTTGGAATACGAACCAAAGGAATTGTTCCAGTGCGTGCACTTATCGAATCTCAGAAGCGCATGGATACTGAAGAAACTAGGTGACATATAGGTTTAGTTGTTTGGTCTCAACTATACGAAGTTGGTTTGATTTTGTATAACGACTTAATTCTGAGAGTATTCAATTATGGACTAGGTATTGGGGTTTCCTCATTAACAAAAACTTGTTGTGTCATTTACTTTTGTTTTCCGCAATTATAATTGTTATTATTATAATTTAAAGTAAACTACACAAACGCTAACTCCATATTACTTGATAGTGATCCTATAGAGTTTGGTTAAGTCCAAACCTATTATCAAGTAATCACACTTTGATTGTTGTATTGTCTCGATCTCGTATCCATAGACGATTACACAAAGTGTGAATACCGATTCGTTGTATTGTCTCGACTCAGTCCATAGACAATCACTTTCGGTATGAGGACTTATAGGTGTAAAAGTTTAAGATTGTGCTATATTTGGGTACCCTCGTCTTTTCACTTAGTGCACGAGGTCACGTGCTGCTGAAGATCTGGGCTTATGGGTTGGATAATAGCGTTTAACTCGTCAAAATTATGTTTTACAACACTTTTCTTGGATTCAATATTTTTTTCTAATGGCTTTGCAACAGTATTTCCGTCTCTTACAATTGTTGGTGCTACGTATCCAATAACTACAATTTTCCATGTCTCAAAGTCACGGGTTTGTAAAAAGGAATGCATGGCGATTTTCCACCATAAGTAACTTGAGCCATCAAAGGTTGGCGGTACGTTTGTAGAGATTGCACTCTTGTCCATATAGTCAGACTGCTTCAAACACATACTTATTAGGTCTTGATGTGTTTGTCTGCTCTAATACCAATTGAAAACACTAGGGGTACCAAAATACACCACCAACTTTTCCGTAGGCAACCTGTATGGACAAACTCAACACAACTCCGAGAGTTAAAACTCAATCAAGGAAAGTGTCTAGAGTTATATCTTTATCTCTCTTGCGATTATAACGTTAACATAATTGAATCCGTGAACCTAATAAAAAAGAGAGTTCTTGGACGGTACCAAAGACCAGTGTCCAAGGATCAATCAAATCTTATCCAAAAAACTAGGTCGGACGTATCTACTGTGATTGATCAACGAACAACCTGTGATATTTCAATTATAAAGATAAACAATATAATGCACAAAAAAAAAATTACACAGACACCAGAAATCTTGTTAACGAGAAAACCGCAAATGCAGAAAAACCCCGGGACCTAGTCCATAATGAACACCAAACTGTATTAAGCCACTACAGACACTAGCCTACTACCAATTAACTTCAGTCTGGAATGTAGTTGAGCCCGAACTCAGTCTCGCACCTCCTTACGCCTCTTGAATCCCAGCAGGACTCCGCGCAATTGATTACCTTAGGTGACATCACACCATCTAAGAGTTGCTTCAACTCAATTGAATACTTTAAACCAAAGTTTTCCTCCTTGCAGTTTTCCTCGTGTGCCTTTACTTTAATTTCCGCATTGTAATCTTTGTTATATTTATAATTAAATAAATAATACTATACATTAATCAAACGCTTGGTTTGATCCCATAGATTGGTTCGCATTCCAACTTACGCTATATACCAAGTGTACATCTAGTTTAAGTAATCTCTGTGACAGTTTGTGTCTGTATATTAGATTACGCAAGGTATGTCTTGCATAGGTTGATATCGAAAAGATTGTGGTATACTTGGTACCCTTGTCATTTCATAATGTAATTCTAATTTTAATTTATAAAAATTATTGCTTTCTGTTGAAATAAAATTACATATGATTTAAATTAAGCCTTATTACATCACTTGATAAACATTTACTTCTAATTAGAAACAACCATTTAATTTAAATAACCATTATACTCAACACTGAGATGTACATAATGTAACAACATCCAACAAAAAGTGGTTGAATTTGTCCAACATATTATAGATTTCGAAACAACCTTCGGAAGGGAATACTATCCTTTTCCATCTTTGTCATTCTTTTACGGATCTTCTTACCAACTCAGCATCAGTTTCACCCCTCACTCTAAATCAGTTGACTTGCATGGTTAAAGCTACAAATTCACTTAATTCTTTGTTGATTGTCTCAAAACGAGATTGTTGGCCACATATTACATGATGACTGGGTTACGGGTGACTGCAAAACTTTTCTTAAATACTCTACCAGAAATCCACACTCGGTGTTTGTGTGCAACAAGCTGAGTTTGTAACACATAGTTTCTGCATATAGCTAAATCTTTTTCTCAAGTATACTGAGCTCGACAAACTAACAAGGGTCGAGACATTTTTCAACAAATTATATTGAAATTGGAAGATATCTTTTTGTGATATTTGAGGCTCAAAATAGGTGTAACTTGGTAGGATGTGAGAAATTAGTGTTTATATAGAATTCGAAGAGAGTTGTTAGATCTAGCCGTTGGGTAGCTGAACTCTGACCGCGCGGCTGGACTTCGGACGCCAGTGGTTGATCCTAGATTGTGCTGCCAAACATGAGCCGTGCGGTGAAACAAGAACGCGGCTCTTGTTTGGCCACTATGCGCAAACCCATTCATTTGTTGGTTTTCCCATCCATTTTTCATGTTTGCCCATTATATAGTATGGTGACTGACTTCATGGCCCAATGGACAAACGCTATCCCGCACGACTTTGTGGGATGATTTCCCGCTCAAACGGCTTCTAAGACGTTGGATGATCAAATAAATGGTTGGATTCGCATTTAGTCCAGGACCCACCACTTTCTCAAACCAAAATCCTTGAAAAACAAAAGGTCATGATTAGAAACCAGAAGAAGCTCATCACCGAAAGGTTGGAACCCTAACTCACGAACATGGTCTCTCCACTGTTAAACGGATCAAGGATCTAAGGATCTCACTGACTTGTTTTATGATGGCGTGCTTGAAAGGTATGGGTTCAAAGCTTCCACATCTGAGTTTTAGATGTGAGACAGTGATCTAACGATTTAGAAGTCGCTTGAGCGGGAAGACATCCCGCAACGTCGTGCGCGATAGCAAACAAGATTTTAATGAAATCTCGATGTTTGGCTCATTGGATTAATTAGGGGCTACTAGGGTTATTCCCCTTTCGGGTAGTCTGATGAGGGGTGCAAGGGCGAAGCCCGCAACAAGTTTATGTGAATGTGTTCATCGTAGTTGAAAAACCTTGCCGATTGTGAGCCTACCCGTGGAGCAGTTCTGATTATTCCCGGTGGAGCAGTTCTGATTATTTGGTGCAAAATCACAAAAGAAACAGAAAATAGAACCAAATACATCAAGTGAATAACTAACATTACTTCTCAGCAGAATTGATTATAGTAAAGAAAGGTTTGAACTACATTTTCTCTTCTTCTTTCTACTCGTTCACTCATTGTACAAATTTATACACAACCTGTCATGGCAAATTACACGCTCAGTTTCGGGCGATAATCTGGTCCAGCGAAGGGTTTAGTTAAATCATCCGCACAAGCCATCCGAATTCTTTCTGGAGTTGCTGGATTATCTAGAGGAAACCATTCATTAAGTCCCACCTCTGCTCTGGCTGCTGTAATTGCATCTTTAATAGCGAAAAACACTGAGGTGGCAAGGAAAAATGGAGGCTCCCCTACAGCTTTAGATGAGTGTATTGCCTTCGGATTTGGAGCATCCTGTTTAATATTGAATCCAATAACGAAAGGAATGTAATTAGCAACTCCAAACCAAAATATTGAAGTTATCTTTGCTAGAGTTGTATAATCTGTTTACCTTCAGAAGTGAAACATTGAAATTGAGAGGAATATCATTCACAGAAGGAAGTTTGTAAGTTCCCGGGCCACAGGTGTAGAGATGGCCAGGTGGGATCCATTTGTGATCTGCATCTCCCCATTTCAGCTCTTCCAAGGCAACCCAACCCAAGCCTTGTACAAAAGCACCTTCAATCTACAAGATGACAGATTATAGCAATTTGTCACCAGAAGAGACAATCTGTCAAGTATGATCTAAGGGACCCACAAATTCAACCCAGTAACCCAAGTCACTCAACCCCCTCACCAAGAAAAAGAAGAAGAAATGATCTTGCACTAATGAGCTAACACAAGTAAATAGAGAACTTGAGTTGAAACTGAAACTGATAATCAGCAATATACCTGTCCAATGTCGATGGCAGGGTTGATGGAATGTCCAAGATCCATAATAATATTGGCCGTCCTTGTGTGGAAATCTCCAGTTAATGTATCTATCTCAACCTCAGCAAATGCAGCTCCATAAGTGAAATAACTAAAAGGGGATCCTTTACCAGTGTTCCAATCAAAACCGATATCAGGTGTTTTGTAAAATCCATGAGCAGAAAGATCTATGCGTTCGAAGTAACACGCCAATGCCAACTGATAACATGAACCATGCAGCACATTAACTCAATGTATCAACTTTCAATCTCTTATCAACCAAGAAAAGAGGAACCAAATTGCGATGAACAAGAAACATATTTATGGAACTCCATAAACCGATGCTATGTTGCTGGGTTTCAATCAGATGAAAATTGAAAAGTAAAATAAAAGATGATGCAAGAAATTTGGCTTTCAAATAAAACCAGGGAGCAAACATGTTAGTGAAATAACTAAGATCATAGTTGGAATCCCAAGTTGGTTGAGGCATAACTTAGGGAAAGTAGTAGTACAAACAGGATATCGTACCAGAAAAAAAAAACTATTGCCCAACAAGATCCTGAATCTACTCCAAACAAAAACAGGTTTATTCAATTACATTTTGGATACATCTTCACCGAGACAAAATCACAACAGCACAAAAACTAGAATCTCCCCACCCCCCCACCCACCACCACCCGGTGAGTTTCCTGGACATGGGAATGGACTTGAGGAAGTATTTGGAACATGTGTACGAGTTTCATACTCTTTTGGGTCTTTTGTCCGGACAGGGTTTTCCCAGTGTTGGTAACATCATTTAACGCTTGTGTTTCATTTCAATAGATCAATCTCACCAAAAAAACTTAAAAAAAATTGTGCTATTCTTTTATATCTCAAGACATGACATTGTTGCTGTAAGAATTTAAACAAACAAATACATGATGTAAAGATAGGATTACCTCAGCAAAGGAATTATGCTTATTTCTAGAGGCAATAGGCTCCATCCGAGCTTTTATTTGCTCACAGGCATCCAAAACTGCTGCCCCATACATATCTGAACTTGCAGAAGCTGCCGTTGGTGATGAATTTGGGACCTTAACAAAATGATGGAATATCACAGCATAAGGAAATCAAAACAGAAAGTGCTAATTTTCACATTGATGTCATACAAGTTACTTAGTTGTGAAAATTACCTTGTCAGTGCTTGTTTCTGAAATAAATATAGAATTGAGCGGAAGATGGAAAGATGAAGCGGCAATTTGAGCAACCTTTGTGTGTAGACCTTGTCCCATCTCTACACCCCCATGCGTCACTAAAACAGTCCCATCAGTATAGACTTGCACAAGAGCACCTGCCTGTATTCATTAGAAAGACCATGAGCATGTTCTTTTCTCTGTTTGAGGACTACGAAATATCAATCCCCATTTCAAGATGCTGAAGTGGAGATCCCCAGTTACTACTAAGAGATGAAGCCTAAATAAGTCACAAAATCGAGATTCAATGAAACGGGTACAAGTAAAGGTTCATTAAAAAGTTTACCTGGTTCATGAACTTCGATGTGAAAGAGATACCGAACTTTGTGGGAATCATGGCAATTCCACGCTTCTTCCAGCGATTTTGAAGGTTAAATTGATCAGCTTCCTTTCGAGCCTCTATGAAGTCGCACGATGATTTAAGTTCATCCCAAATCCGGGGCACTGTAAAGTTCTGAAGTTCCTGACCATAATGCAAAACATAACCTTCCTTCTGAAAATTAATTTCCTGAGAATAAATAGATTTTTACATAAGTTAGATTTGTAAACATAAAGAAGCAATGATCTATCAAAATACAGGTTTCCTGCAAACTTAAAAGCAGTGCAACTAGAGAACACTTAACTCGAATCTCTTCAGGGCTTTTCTTGAGTTCCACGGCAACTCGTTGAATCCAGTTTTCCGCAACAAGCATTCCCTGTGGTCCACCAAATCCCCGGAAAGCTGTGTTACTTGGCATATTTGTATAGCAGACCCTTCCTCTAACTCTCATGTTTGGTATGTCATAGACGTTATCTGAATGAAACATGGCGCGTTCTAGGATTGGCAGTGACAAATCGAGTGAATTTCCAGCATTGTTATAGATCTCAAGGTCTAACCCCAGCATCCGTCCTTCATTTGTGAATCCAACCTTCAAAAGAAAATAGTACTTGTGAAGCTAACAGGATGTAAAAGACTCTATGAAATGTAAAACAAGCACTAAAAGATAATACTTCACAAGTCAATGTAGGAAGAACATTATGTCATGCCGAAGAGTACTTCTTAAGAAACAGCATTTCACTTCAGTCCCAAAATTAGTACCTTGTACTTCCCAGGAAGCTATGACGTTGACCAGTTATCATCATGTCTACATCACGGTCTAATATAAGTTTTACTGGTCGATTTAAAAGATAGGACGGTACAGAAGCTGCAGCGGCAATGATGGCTGACCTCGTCTCCTTCCCACCAAACCCTCCACCGATTCGCTTGGTCTTGCAGACAACTTTTGACATTGGAAGTCCAAGAACATGAGAAACATAAATCTGGTGTTTCTGAATGGCCTGCAAAGGACTGTAAGTATAAGAAAAACTGAAACTTGAAATCACACAAAAACAATAACTAAAAATGGGCTAGCTCGAAGATATATGACCTACTTGACTAGAACTTCTTTTGATGAAACAACTTACTTGAGTAGATGATATCATATGGACTTCATTGCCACCATCCAATGTCCATACCAAAGTGCCCTGCGTCTCGAAATAGAAATGCTCTTGACCTCCAATATGAACCTCACCTTCTATAATTTTGTCACATTCACCTGATTTAAGACAGAGATCTACATCCCCTTTTATCAAGAATCTTTCAGTATTAGGATGATAACTGTTCGATTTTAGGGCATCCTTTATGGATAGAACTGAAGGCAGCTCTTCATACTCGACATGGACCTTCCGTGCCGCTAATTTTGCATTGTCATGCGTATCAGCCACAACTACCCCTATAAGCTGATTAAAAGCAAAACAGAAAGGACTGTTAGAGGCAGTGAAGACTGTATAGTACAGAAGGCAAAAACTTGAACTAGAAGAGAATGTAAAATCATAAGTGTCAAGACATTGAACGCTTCATACCTGACCGACACAAGTAACGAACTCTGAAGCAAAGAGTTCTTCATCATGAACAACTGGACCGATTGTATTACCTCCGGGTAGATCTTTAGCAAGAAATAAACCTGCAAACCCCGGAGAGGATTTGGCTTCTGAATCATCTATCGAGACTATACGAGCATGAGGCTTTCGGCTCAAGATTAAAGCAGCATGCAAACAGTCAGGAGGCGTGGCTGTATCGTCCACATACTCAGCGTCTCCAGTTACCTGAAAATAGTTATGAACTTCGACAAATTAACACCTTGAAACACCTCTTGGGAACTTGACAAAAAACTTCATTGCCGCCAACAATGGCAATGAAGTATTAAGGCCAACAATAAACGGACCTCTTGTAACTTGCCTAAACATTTACCGTTGGGTCGCAATCCTTGGACATTCTATTTTGACAAATAATTTATATCCTGGGACCTATTTTAGCTATGTCATCCAGCTGATAACTAAAATCAATGCTCACAAATGATACATTTATAAGCTTGCACAGCATTATTAACGAATTGAAAGAAAAAAACATGCATACTCCAGAGTTCAGACACTTGTACATAGTAAATGTAAGAATCAGAATGACACTTCAGATGAAAATGTAATTGTTAAAAAATACAGCATGGATTTCTTGCCAAATTGAAAATTATACGAGTTCATGGTCTCAAGAAAAACCTGGAGTCTTGATGAGAGATGAATCTCAGGTAAACCCACAGCGGTGCCTAGTTTCGTTATATCATAATTCTGACTTGCTGTAGGAAATGGCCTGCAGAAAGACTGTACGGCCGACAGATAGGACAATGGTACAGTTTCCTTGAAGGATTGTTCCCCCTCCATTTGATGTGAAACCCACAGGCAAAACTTGAAAAAGAAACTTAATGTTAATGATCTCCGGAATTCCACCATTCCACCAGGTGCACCATCTTTAATCACAATGTCTTCTCTCAGTTCTCTCAGAGCATCTTGGATAAGACCCTGACCCCAAATTTTTCCAGTAAGTAGCACTTCAGTTTTCGATGCACTTAGAGAAACAGGAGCCACCCCACCATAAACAATGGAGGCATCGGCAACTGCCCAACTACCTTCAGTAGTCTTTTCGAGGAAAACACGCATTCCAGCATTTACTAGGGCAATATCATCTTCCCTCCGATGAGCTTGCTTGAATTCTTTAACATACTCATACTGTCTAGTCCATGGTAAAAAAATCGAGAGTAAAATCTCATTGCTAGCCAGATCTACTTTGCGGTACCCTAAAAAGAAATCTTTTGCGTTGACTGTTCTGATGTTTCCACTGCAGTCAATCACTTGAAACCTTGCTCCAGCAGCCATCCATAGTGGGTTTAAATCTGATATTGGACTAGCAGTACAGATATTTCCACCAACAGATGCAACATTTCTAATTTGTTTTCCAGCAAACCATTTTATTTGTTCAACAAAAGCTCTACAAGCCGAAGTTTCATGACAAGCACGTTCTGCAGACACCTTTTTAAGAAACTTGTGGAGATCACTTAACCTTATAGCAGCACCAATCTCCAATCCGTCATCCTTGACATTTAAATTGTTAAGCTCAGGTACATGAGCAACAGAAACTAAGGCCTGGTACTTGAGACCCTTTAGCTTCATCTCAATTCCTACTTCCGTGTTACCAATTACAAACTTTGCATCAGGATATTTTGACTTCAAATCCAACACATGTTGGAGTCTGAGGGCGCGATACCACTTAATCCCACCAAATCCAGTCAAACTCAACGGCTTTAATTTCCTCAGTAGAAGCTCCGGAGGGAAAATATGTTCTTTCTCCCGGTAGGAGCTACCATCTATCTCATTGTACGAAACAGGCTTATAAATGCTGTTACAATTTTCAGAGTCTGGCGTACAGTTATCATCATTTATTACCTTCGTTCCACAAGAACATGGCTTCCCAGTAGAGGGGCAAATAAATTCACTCCCTGAAGGACTTTCTGAAGAACAAGGCTTTCCATTATCAACGTACAAGATGTTATCAGTTTTAGCAAAGACTCTAAATGCATCAATAATTGGCCTGTACCCTGTGCAACGACATAAATTTCCACCAAGGCTCTCCTCTATTTGTTCTTCACTGGGACATCCCCGATTCGACCTCAATAATGCATACATGGACATGATAAAACCTGGAGTACAAAATCCACATTGTGATCCATGAGAGCGCGCCATTGTCTCCTGCGGTTCAGTTCAGTGTTCAATATGATTCATCAGCTTTAACTTTTATTTCAATAAGAATTACAACCAGTGATGTAAAATATTATTAAACCTGGACAGGGTGCAAGCCTTGTCGACGGTTCCCAATGCCCTCTACAGTAATGACATGCATTCCTTCTACAGAATAAAGAGGAGTCAAGCATGCATTTACTGCACTGTGTCTGCAGTTTGCATAAGGAGAGAAAATTAGGATATGGAAATTTATTTTCGATGAAGGTGTCAAGCATCAGCTTGATGATATTATATGATTGGTCGGGATTCTCTCATTTCTACTAAATTGCTAGCAGCAAATAACACTTACGTTGTGAATGTGCAAGTTGTGCATATTAGTTGTACTTAATATGATTCCTTGTTGGACATGGGGATAAGTTACAGAAGGAAACGAGGGTAATAAAAAGCTGTTACGATATCAGTTCACTCACACAGTGTACTTTTGAAATTGACAGTTCCGTATGTAAAATTAAAGAAGTATCAGTTCACTCACACAGTCTTCTTTGATAATTGATCAAAATAAGAAACCATCACTGTACAAGCCCCACAACCACCTTCGCCACAGCCAAGCTTGGTTCCTGTCAGACCTATATCTGGAGTCCAGATAAAAGAAGTATCCAGACATGTTAATACAAGGACATCAGATCATTTATACAGCAAACAGAAAACATCTTTGTTTCAGATTTAGGGCGTGAAACCGTAAAATAGGATTTATCCCAGCATCCCGTGCATTCATCTCAATATATAATATGATACTTCTACCATTACACTAATAGTTCACTGAAAAAGCTTTAGCCTTTAGGATGATCATATTGTTAGAGATATATCTAGAAGCTAACTAAGCATGCCTTTCTTCATAATGAAACTGTACCATGATCTACAACTACGTTCCCAACGGTGCTAACTCAATAATTCCAATTCATCAACAATACAATAGCAACAACTCAAGATTGAAGTCCTTATCCAATCATGGGACTTATAGTCACCGAGTATGAGTCAATGTCAATATAATAAATGATGTACCTTGGATGGACCCTCTAAAAACATGAATGTATTCTTGGCTTAAAGGTCAAATGTTCATTGTGATTATCCCACAATATGTTCAGACAAGCAATTAAAGAAGATGCCATGTTAAAGTAAATAGCACTCGTCACTTGCACTATATTATTTAATATAAGAACCAAGAAATTGACTTTCTTCAGCTCAAATCAAGAATGACCCAGTACTATAACTTATCTAATTAGCCCGACAAAAATCAAAAAATACATCATCAAGCAAAATTTCAAAAGTGGGCAGTTAGTTACCTCTGAGATATTCAAGAAGTGTAAAGTGAGCTAATCCATTGGGAAGTATTCTACGAACACCATTAACATAAATAATTGCTTCCTGTTTTGACTCGTCGACACTACCACTTATTACTAAATCATCTTCATCAGTTTTCAACGATCCCATCGTCTGGATTCAAAATCAAAATCACACCAAACAAGTTTGTTTTGGTTTGTGAGTATCTGCTGCTACTCCTCTTTAATAGAACTAAGCGGCACCGCTAATTTTGGTTTCTAATCAGAAGAGAAATGAATCAAGAAGCTCAGAAAGGGAAGTAGGAATATACTGCACGGAAATGATTTGCTGATGTACATCAGATTCAGTTTATTATTAGTAAAAGGGTCGGTTATTTGAATAAATCCATTATTGACAGTGATGTAATACTTTTCTTTTTCTTTTTTATGGATAGCAGGTGGCATTTATCACAAGGGGGTTTGTTGTGAACATCAGAAGATGTTCGCCTGTTGGGGACTTCTCTGAGGGAAACAACGGCATCGTTGATAGAGCTAGCTGTTGTGTTGTGACCATTAGTTAAGCGCTCGTGTATACAAGGCACGATTCTCCAAAATAGGCTATATGTATGGGATGCGAGTGATTCTAGACCAGGAAAAATAAATAGATAAAAAAATTCGGGAATGATGAACACCGGTGAAGCACCGAGACATCAGCACAGGTGTCATGTCCGTGTTATATGTAAGTCGGATACGGGATGTGTATGAGATATCGGACATCCACACGACACACGTGTAAAAATTTATACTCCATTTTATCAGTTAAGTAATCTAGTCTCGCGAAAATTAGTATATAATAGTTAATTCTTCTACACGGGGGATAACCTAACGACGGCGTTTTTTTCATGTATTTGTGTGATTAATATATTTGATATATTATAACATTATAATCTTAGTATATAAAAATTATTTCATTGATATATAAACGTATCCTTATCCTGATGATTTTGAATTCTGCTGGTCCATGCGTTAGTGTCAGTGCTTTCTAGGATAACTCTTTTGGAGTAAATGGTGGGTCCCCTACCACTTTTAAGCAAAGGTTGTGAAATAAGTGTTTTTTGACATTGTATATACTATCAAACCTTACGAGAACTGAGTGAAAAGATTGTTACTTGGACTATGAGGAAATAAAAGGAGCACCCTAAACAGCTAATAATCTGCTCGTTGAAGTGAAATCAATCCTACAAATTGAAAAATTAAAAAAACCATATAAAGTGTTCAATCTTGTTTAAATTTATTATTTAAAACTAATAGGCTCGTGATATAATAAAAAAATCGATAAATACTTGGGCAACTAAGGATCAGCCCAAATCAATTATTATTTCAGCATCTGATCTTCAACCTCCTAGACTTCACTCTAGCATACGCTTTCATATGAAAGATTATCTAAAAGTGTTTGGGGTAAAGGGGGTGTTTCCCTTACCCATGGTGGCATCAAATTAGCTCTTTTCGATGGACTCATTCATTTCGAAAGAATGTGTTGAGCATCAAACTTATTTCATAGCCCTTGCTCTAAAGACATTGTAATTCATATATTCTTCATCACTCTGATGTGTTACATTACATCGTTTAGAACATTAGTTTCATTATACCATGTATCCGCCTTTTGAATAGGAAAATGATTTTTATTATGATTCTGAGTTGTTATAACTTCATCATCGTTTCAAGGATTTCCTAAGGTTGATTATCTTCAGAATCATCATATTCATTACTTGGTAAAGGCATAGTTCTGGCTTTGTTGCTAAAATTCTTCTTATTCATTACTGGGTTAGGGAAGTTTTGGCTTTGATCCATGTATTTTCAAGTTATCCACACCTTTGTGAAGTTCATGGCTGATTCATCCCTTTTTTGAAAATCTTCAATCATTTTTCCTTGAAGTCTTCTATCATGGTACACATGTGTTCACAAACACATAAAGAAATATGATTAGAAGCGTAACTATCCTCCTATTCTTGTGATTATTCTCTTATATACCTTCCACAAGGTTGTTCCTATGCATGAGAATAACCAAAAGAACTCGTGGAATATTGAAAATCACCAAAGGATTATACCTCTATTATGAATGGTAGTTGTTGTAAGAATGAGATTGAAAACCATACTGATTATCATTATTACATAATTGATCTTGTGTATCGTACATGTTATTTCCGAAAGGAAACTTGACTACACCTAAGAGAGAGAAAATAAATATAATAAAATCTAACTAAAATCTAAAAATAAAAACGAAGGTGAAACTTACCACATGTTTGCAGATTTTTCACCTGCTTTTGAAAAGTGGCGAACACCTTGAACGAGTTTCCAAGACCACCGGAACAAAAACAAACAAACTAAAAGCCTAAAAACACTAATGAAATATATTTTAAAACACTAAAATGAGCTAAAATAAATAACAAATCAATTAGCAGCTGCTCCCTAACGACGCTTAAATTTGATGGGTGTCATGAGCGCAACAAATTACTTCATTTATTTCTCACTGATACTGACAACTAATATATCGTTAGTTCTGTTCGTTCTCACAAGGATTTATGTAATTGAGATGTCATTCGGATTAGAAAGATAAGAATGAATGCAATTACTAAGAGAATTGAAATAAAAGACTATAAGAATAAAATATGATCAGAAAGTCATTTGCCGTTTGTTACAGCATTGCCCGGCTGAAACTGAAAAGGAGAGGGTGCCAAGTATACCACCTAATTTCATTTGGAAATTTGCATCGACAAAAACCAATAAAATCACCATGTCAAACTAAAGGTTCGTGTACCTGATTGTGTATAAAGTTTTTCTCTTTTTTTTGCACAATTAATATGTATAGACCAAAGGTCCGTGTACCTGTTTGTGTAGAAGAATTCTTTGACGATTTCTAAAATCAATATCCAAGATCAATCTAGTCGTATCTGAATTAAGAGGTTCTAAATTCTAACAAGTATAAAACTTGCACTTTAGAGTTTTTTCTCTTTCTCTTCCACAATCAGTATGTATAGAACAAAGGTTCGTCTACCTGATTGTTTAGTAGAGTTCTTGGACGATCTCAAAAATCAATATCAAAGATCAATCTGTCGTATCCGGATTTAAAGGATACGAATTCTAACAAGTATGAAACTTGCAATCTATCTTTCAAATAATAAGGACTTAGAATATCTAGATTGATCATATACTCCATGTGTTATTCCTATAAAGATAAACAATATAACGCGAAAAAGCAAAACACATGACACTATAAATTTTGTTAACGAGGAAAATTATTGTTAGAGCATTGATTGGTCGAACTCACAAGTGTTGATATCTCAAGTTTTTTGTCAAATTTATTTGATCAAAACTATATCTTGATTTCTAGTCTACATTTGGCCAAGTCTCGGATTAAGATAGAAGTGTGTAGTTGAGTACCATACATCACTACTTTCTACCGTTTGAATGCGAAGATCAACAAAAGCTTTTGGATAACTTCTTTTAAAAAAAAGGTAAGTGAAGACTGAACCACCTATTACTCAAGTTTTCACCTTTCTATCTATGAGATAATGTCGCGTGACTAATTTAGAACTACATGCATAATAGAAATTTCGAGTCAAGTTTATCTTGATTAATTGTTCTCGAAATATGTTAAGCTTAAGAACATTTGTCCATACTTGATAAATTTGGTTAATAACAACTTATTGTTTATGACCTAGATTATGATTCGAGATTTAATCATTTGAAAATAGCCTGGAACAGTGATATGTGTCATTGATGTTATTCGGGAATGTTTCGAGTCGATTATTAGAGAGATATAGAACTACTGTAAATGTGGATACAGAACAGTATGCATACCAGTTCACATAATGAGACAACTGTTATAAGTCGGAGCTGCAATACATGTACCCAGTACACGTACCGGCATATCTATGGTTTGGCAGTGACTTTTTGGTACGTATACCCGGTATCCGTACCATAGAAAGTCCGTTGACTCGTAAACCAGGACGGTAGTATGCAAACCATAAAAGATCTGTAGGTTTCCAAACCGGAAAGGTAGCATACGCAGTATGCAAACCGGAAAACATTTGTGGATTCCTGAACCCATTTTTTGTCTTAAGGGTATACAAACTCGGTACACGTACCAAGTTATCAAATATAGGTAGGGATCGGTTCTACCATGACTCCCATCAATAGCTAGGATCGGTTCTACCATGTATCCTAAAATATGTAAGGATTGGTTCTACCAAGGTTCTCAACATAAGTGAAGATCGGTTCTACCGCATATCCCAAACTAGGTAAAGATCGGTTCTACCGTAACTCTCAAAATAAGTCAAGATCGATTCTGCCGAAGTTATTACCTAGATTCGAATTAGTCATCTAATGGATATTCAGGGAAAACCGGACCAAAAAGCCTATTGATTTCCTTTCGATTATGAAATAAGTTTCATATATGTACTTCGTTTAAACATATATAATATAATCGAACATAGTTTCCTAGGATGAAATCACACTTATATCCAATACACAATTAAGTAACGAGTTACATAGGTTATGTCGATGTCACATTTACGAAGTTCAAAAGATAAACGTTATACTTCGTAATCAAATAGTGATCCTTGATACTTTGAACATGCTAATTACCAAGTCCGATACTAGAGAATTAAATATAACCTCACATGTTATGTTTTCAATCTTAAATGACTTGAAAGCAACGATAGAATGTAAACAAGTCAAGTCAGTATCACAATACCTCAAGTGGAAGGATGATATATTTGTTGTAGTCGATGCGTCTTCACGATCTTCAGGTCTTCAGAGTAATACTTGTATGTCTTAACATTCGTAGACTTTCAAGTCTAACCTAAAAGAAGTTGGTCTCTAGTACATTTAATCAAGCGACTCTAATTGAGTTTTGATACTAAAATATGACAACCAAAATTGACATATTAATGCTTGATGGTCAACCGAGCAATCCTCTAACATTGGGAGTTAGATTACTGGTAAGTATTGGACTCGATGGTCGTCCAATAAAATTATTGATGTTTATCAGAATTATCATAAATCTGAAACCTTAATTTTGGAGAACTCTTATCCAGGAGATGGAGAGTTGTTCAATGTGGGTGGAAAAATATCGACCAACCAATGGGTATAATGACCTGTTGTTGGTGGTGGAGATACCGGCAGTGTATGGAGAATTGTCCAAATGGTGGAAAAGGATTCACCAAAATATGGAGAAATATCCAAGATATAGATAATTATCCAAAATAATCAAGAAGTGTGGGACCAACCGGCCATGATGGCCAAGTGGACCGTGTGGTCATGGTGGTGTACGGTCCACCATGTTAGACATGCGTCCGTTCTTGGGAATTTAGGCGTTTTTGTTGGACACTTGTGCAATATTATGGATTATTATAAAAGTTTGATCTTGACTGAAACTGTCATTTTTTTTTGCATGAACGAGCAAGTAAGACTTTGCTCACACGTCCAATTTTTTAGAATATTAAAATAATAATATTTCAATACTTATTGGCGTAACTCGTGGGACTAGTTTTTTTTTTTTTTTTTAAGAATTGAGCAATATTTGAAGAAATATGGAAAACTAAGAGTTTGCATGAATGTGGAAATAAAGAGATGTGGATAACAATAATGAAATCAAGAGATGTGGATAATAATAATAAAATAAAATAAAAGAAGTGGAGAGGCATGGGACTAGCCAAAGTCGTGGCATAGCCTGCCGGTGGTCTTGTCCCATGCGCCTCTTTCTTTCTTTTTTATTTTTCTTTCCTATTTTGCATAGATCTTCAAGTATCCTCATTCGTCCATATTTTTGGGTGCTTGTTCGTGCATTATTACTAAGTACACTCGCACCATTTTCTCGAGGCTTACTCGGTGGTGGCCAATATGTTAGAGCATTGCTCGGTCGAACTCGCATGCGTTGCTATCTCAAGCATGTTTGTCAATGTTAGTGATCAAGACTATAAGTCTTGATTTCTAGTCTATTATAGATAAGTCTCAGACTAGGATAGAAAGTGTAGTTGATCTCAAGGACTTCATGGAGATTCATCATACAAGTAGAAGAACTACTCAAGGAACCGGTGGAACTTCTCGACAAAAAGGTATGTGAAGACTTGAACTTATCTGTCACTCAAAAGTCTATCTCCTACTCTTTGAGACAAGAAGCCGTATGATATATATATATATATAGACTTGGATTATACATATTGGTATTTCGAGCCGAGTATACCTCGCCTATCTATATCTCGAAATATGTGTTGGTAAGATTTTCGCTTCGATCAAGTTTATCTTTACCATGTGACGAAAGTCATGATATGTTTCAATCATCTTGAAAATTTCTTTGACGAGAAATGATGTAACAACTATATAACATCCTCTAAGAATGTTTCAATGATTGAAATGAGAGTTTAGATTACATAACCAATGGTGGACATAATTATTGTTTTGGAAACACATTTATGTATAAGTCCTATTCATTGAACCAAAGTTTGCAAACTTTGTTGATCAAGACAACCGGAAGAATGGCATGAACCAAGTCCGCGAACTGCCGAAGTTCTTAAAATCGAGAATTTATGCTGGAGTTGACAAACTACTTGCGTGAAGCTAAGTCCGCGAACTCAGTCCGCAAACCCAGTCCGCAAACCGTCGAAGTTCTCAGACCCGAGAATTTTTGTCGGAGCTTGTAAACTTTGCCCGGTAGCTTAAGTCCGCGAACCTAGTCTGCGAACTTGAGAAGGTTATATATCTGAAGATGATTTCTGAACTTAAACTTAAAACACTAAGGAATGCAGTTTGTAAACTTAAAACACTAAGGAATGCAGGTTATATATCTGAAGATGATTTCTGAACTTAAACTTAAAACACTAAGGAATGCAGTTTGTAAACCGTGGCTATAAAAGTTCATTAACCGATTCAAGTGAATCAAATCATCTTTGCTTCAATTGTGTCTTGTGTAGTGATGTATTTTCAAAGTTGTTGTAGTAAAAAGGTTCGTTGAGACTTGTGAAGGAAGATTATTTTAGACTTAATTTTAAATAAAAATATAGGAAACTTAAATAAAAGTGATATGAAAAATATGGAGAAGACTGGGGCTATGGATTCCACTAATTACCAATATCAAAGTGATTTTATATTCTATAATTATAATTATGCAAATCCTTCATTCAAATTGATTCTAAATATTGCAAAAGCTGATTTGTTTTAGAAATAACAATTGTAAATCGAAAGTATGGGACATCAAAACCCTAGGCTAGCATGCTCCATCAATTGAAATAACAATTGTTTAACAAAAACCATTTTTTTCTATTTATTTATCAAGGCAAATAATCATATAATAATTGCATAAATTAAATAAAATAGAGATTACCACATTTTATTGGCGAAATAGCTTCCTCCGTCGCCCCAGAGGATGGGTTTAACTCATCATTGTATAAACTTGCTCAAAGTATTGATTCATGCTCAAAATTTGTTTACAAAGATGAAATGGAGAGAAAATAATGAAAAATCGGGTATTTTCAACGTTTATAATTGTTGCAAAACACTGTTACAAAGAACGATAAAAGAGAACTGTTGTTGTTGTCTCTCTGCGACCCTCACGTGTCTGTCGTTGTCACTGTTGATAAACGACTGTCTTCGTCAGTCTGTTCTTCGTGTTCTTCAGTTCTGCAGCAGCAGAAATGGTGTTCTATGCAACTCGATTTTTCGGCTCTGTGATGCTCTCTAACTCTCGCAAACTCTCCAGCCCTCCTCGCATCAACTCCATTCACTTATTTATACCCAACAGCACCGAGATATTCCTGAGTGAATGCGAATAATCCCGTAATAATTATGTTTATCTTCCACGGTCTGTTATGAGAATAATCTTCCTTTTTTTAGCTTCATCACGCGTCTGCATGGTTTTGAAATACTCCAACACACTCAGTAAACAATCAAAACAACTTCAAGTCCCTCCAGCCACACGCAGAATTCCCAAAGATAACTCTAAAAATCTCGATAACTCATGTACGTGCATATGCCTTGTTCCTTCTCACTGAGAATCCATCCAATTTCGTTTGACGAAATCACCCATATCCAGCCTGTTAATGCTAGTCGCGTCATCCCAGCAAATCCCATCCATCGACTCTATGTGTAACATGTCCAAAATCCGATCGAAAATTCTGCAGTTTACTGCTCCATTTTCCGCCAAATTTCGAAATTTGAATTTGAAGAAGATGGGTGATGTGGACAAAAATGGGCTACGCATAACCTTGGGTGTCCCTTAGCCAAATCTGGGGTCCGTATAGCAAATGTCCTCCAGGGGTCCAAATAGCATTTTTTGAGCAACTTTTTCCACACAAGTGTATTTCTCCAAAAACACCTACACAAACATAAAAACACCATAATAAGTAAAAAATCAAGCGCTAGCAATAGAGACACTGAGGACAATTCATACACAAAAATGTGTCTATCAAATACCCCAAAACTTATTATTTGCTAGTCCTCAAGCAAATATAAAATAGAAATAAAATCCTAACTCACTGTCGCAGGCATCGTCGATTGCATTTAGCATATGCAATAAGCCTTTAAACCCCTAGGTGTCCCTAGTGGCGGAGTGTTGTCTCCGGAGGGCTTACCAGAGGTATACCCACAAAACCTTTATACTCCAGACCCTAGCTATCTACACAGAACCTTGGAAGGCACTAAATAATCTCCTTGGTTGGCATACTTATTGACTACAGGAGGAAGTACCCTGATGCGAAATTCCAATTGTTGTACACGAGTTTGCACTCAAGCATACTAAAATTCATATGAAGTGACAGAGCTCTACTCAGATAGTCGCACTATGGACATCAATATCCGGAGTCAAAACTAATCACATGGATAGATCAAGAAGATGGATATAGAAAAACATAGATGGTTTTGATGTTTACTAGGTGAACGGTGTTTCTCATATCTGTCTGAAGGCCTCCGCCAAAATGAACCTATCCTAATGGACTGAGATACCGGTCTGACTAATATCAGCACACTGGCATATACAAGGGTACCAGTGGTTGATAATCCTAACTCTAGGTCAACACAACTGGCATATACAAGGGTACCAGTGGTCGACTTTATTGAATTTATTCCAGTTGGTCTAATGGTCTGGTTTTTTTTTTTTTTTTGTATATCAATCACTCTACTTCACCCTAGCATTGGTAACAACTTGAATCGTGAGCCCCACCTAATCACTTAGAGAAACATAGTTTAAAAACAAAACAAAATAAAAACAGAAGTGAAAAGGACTCAACGAGATATGGTGAAACTATCATGTTATTTCTAACACCTGAGCTCTGTGTTTTTATGAATAGACTCTTTAGATGTTGTCATCTAGTCAGATTGGTTCCTCAACTCCTATAACCAAAATGCTTCCATCCACTTAGATTGGTTAGTGCCATCCTTAATAGGCATAAATTTCTAGGCTCTGGAGTTTATTTATTGCAACTAAAAGCTAACAAAAAGTTTCTTCCCCACCCCCAAACTTAAATCTAACATTGTCCTCAATGTTTCTAATGAAAAAGAAATACCAAACAGTAAAGTAACATGAGGAATTAGTAAAGAGAGAAGTCGGAAAGATAGTACCTGGGTGAAGAGAGAAATCAAAAACTAATATACAACAACATACAATCGCCTCGATGGTCAATCAAGGGTAAACAGGGTCCTCCAGAGGGACCTCCTCAATATCATCTGTAGGAAAGGGCTCTAAAAAGGGTTTCAATCTCTGACCGTTAACCTTTGAAGAACTACTACCATCTGGTGTCTCGATCTCAACAGCTCCATGAGAAAAGACAGTGCGAACAATAAAAGGACCCGTCCACCGAGAACGTAACTCCCAGGGAAAAGATGCAAGCGGGTATCATACAGAAGAACTTTTTGACCTGGAGAAAATGACTTTCTTAAGATATTTATATCATGCACAAGTTTCATTTTGTTCTTGTACTCCTTAGCACTATCGTATGCATCTCTACGAATCTCTTCCAACTCATTGAGCTGGAGTTTCCTATGGGCTCCTGCCTTGTCAAGTGAAAAATTTAGCTGCTTAACAGCCCAATAAGCTCTATGTTCTAACTAAACAGGTAAGTGACATGCCTTGCCATACACAAGTCGATAAGGTGACATTCCAATGGGGGTCTTAAACGCAGTTCGGTAAGCCCATAAGGCATCAGTAAGCCTAGACGACCAGTCTTTCCGATTAGGATTAACTGTTTTCTCTAATATACGTTTTATCTCCCTATTGGAAACTTCTACCTAACCACTAGTCTGTGGATTATACGGGGTAGCTACCTTATGTGTAATACCATATTTCTTCATCAAAAGCCTAAAAGGCCCATTACAAAAGTGCGACCCTCCATCACTAATTTAGCTCGCGGTGTACCAAAACGTGTAAGTATATTATTTTTCAAGAACTCAATCACAACCCTATGGTCATTGGTTTTACACGCAGCCGCCTCAATCCACTTAAAGACATAGTCTACAGCGACAAGGATGTATAAGATACCAAAAGAATTAGGAAACGGACCCATAAAGTCAATACCCCACACATCAAATACCTCCACAACTAAAATAGGGTTCAAGGGCATCATGTTCCTACAGGAAATGGTTCCCAATTTCTGGCAACGTTCACAAGTCACACAGTAACTGTGGGAGTCTTTAAACAACGAAGGCCAATAGAATCCACACTGCAATATCTTAGCAGCAGTTTTCCTAGCACTAAAGTGACCCCCACAAGCATGATCATGACAAAAGGAAATAATACTGGACTGGTCACTCTCAGGTATACATCTCCTAATAATCTGGTCTGGACAATACTTAAACAAATAAGGATCATCCCAAAAGAAGTGCTTAACCTCCGCTAAAAACCTAGAACGATCTTGTTTACCCCAATGTTGGGGCATCCGACCGGTAACAAAATAGTTCACTATATTCGCATACTAAGGTAATTGGGTAACAAAGAAAAATTGTTCATCAGGAAAGCTATCCCTTATAGGAAAGGAATCATTAGTGGAACTAACAACTAGCCTAGACAAGTGGTCTTCTACAACATTTTCGGCACCCTTTTTGTCTCTAATGTCTGGAGAAAACTCTTGCAACAAAAGGATCCACCTAATCAATCTAGGTTTTGTATCCTTCTTAGACAAAAGATATTTCAAAGCAGCATGATCAGTATATATGATGATCTTAGAACCTAAGAGATAGGGTCTAAACTTGTCTAAGGCAAACACAATGGCTAACGGTTCCTTCTCAGTAGTGGTATAGTTCAACTGGGCATCATTCAGAGTTTTGCTAGCATAGTAAATCACATGAAGTAATTTGTTTTCTCGCTGACCTAGCACAACACCAATAGCATAATCTGAAGCATCACACATGATCTCAAAGGGTAGGTTCCAGTTGGGTGCCTAGACTATGGGGGCGGTAGTGAGTAAATTCTTAAGCTTCTCAAAAGCCTCTAAACAAGCATCATCAAAGACAAACTTAACATCTTTTGCAAGCAAATTGCAAAGAGGTCTAGAAATTAAGCTAAAATCCTTAATGAATCGACGATAAAAACCTGCATGCCCTAAGAATGACCTAATATCTCTTACGGTTTTTGGGACCTGTAAAGTCTTAATCAGGTCAACTTTGGCTTTATCTACCTCTATACCCTTAGAAGATACGATATGCCCTAAAACAATTCCTGAACGAACCATGAAGTCACATTTCTCCCAATTAAGCACTAAATTCTTTTCCTTACACCTAGTCAACACTAGTGACAAATGATGCAAGCACTCATCGAAAGACGAACCAAACACTGAAAAATCATCCATAAAGACCTCTAAGAACCGTTCTACCATGTCAAAAAATATGCTCATCATGCAACGCTGAAAAGTCGCAGGGGCATTACAAATCCCAAAAGGCATGCGTCTATACGCAAAGGTACCAAAGGGATAGGTAAAAGTTGTTTTCTCCTGGTCTTTTGGGGCAATAACGATCTGATTATATCCAGAATAGCCATCTAAAAAGCAGTAGTGACTATGTCCAGCTAATCTCTCTAGCATCTGGTCGATGAAGGGAAGGGGAAAGTGGTCCTTCCTAGTGACCTTGTTCAATTTCCTATAGTCAATACAAACACGCCAACCTGTGGTCACTCGGGTCGGGATTAACTCATTGTTATCATTCTGGACTACAGTAATACCGGATTTCTTGGGAACAACCTGAACGGGGCTGACCCACTTACTGTCTGAAATGGGGTATATAATGCCTGCATCTAACAACTTAAGGACCTCGTTTCGAACTACCTCTTTCATATTAGGGTTTAGTCGACGTTGCATCTCCCTAGAAGGTTTGGTATCACTCTCTAAATAGATCTGATGCATACAAACAGTGGGACTTATACCCTTAATGTCAGCTATGGTCCACCCTAAAGCTTCCTTGTTGTTTTGAAGGACGGTTACTAGCCTACTTTCCTGGTCACTATCCAAGACGGAAGAAATAATCACAGGTAAAGTCTCAGACGGGCCTAAAAACCTATATTTCAGGGAATCTGGCAATGGTTTTAGGTCCAACTTAGGAGGCTCTTCTAACGAAGGAACTAGGGTAGACTCAGAAACTGGTGGGGGTTCGACTTTAGGTTTCCATCCATTACTAGTATCTAACAAAGGGGTTGAATCTAACAAAGCATTCACCTCATTAATCACATTATCATCATCAAAATCAATCCCAAAGTGAGCTAGGCATTTCTCTAATGGATCTTCTAACAAAGTGTTTGGTAATGACTCCTCGACTAATGTTCCTATCATGTTCACCTCTTCTATGTTCGAGTCATCTAGTTCGGAGGGTAGCTTACTAATATTAAAAATGTTCAGCTCAATAGTCATATTACCAAAAGACAATTTCATAATACCATTTCGACAGTTAATGATCGCATTGGATGTAGCTAAAAACGGGCGACCTAAAATTACCGGTATCTGGTTCTCTGGGTCAGGGACAGGTTGGGTATCTAGGATAACAAAATCCACTGGATAAATAAACTTGTCAACCTCTATGAGAACATCCTCGATCACACCACGAGGAATTTTAACGGACCTATCAGCTAACTGAAGTGTCATCTGGGTAGGTTTCATCTCACCAAGTCCTAGCTTAAGGTACACATGATATGGTAGTAAGTTCACACTAGCTCCTAAGTCAAGCAACGCTTTCTCAACACGGTATTTACCTATTGTGCAAGAAATGGTAGGGGACCCTGGGTCTTTATACTTAGGAGTAGTGGTATTCTGAATAATAGAACTCACGTGACTAGCTAGAAAGGCTTTCTTCTGGACATTAAGCTTTCGCTTTCGCGTACACATATCCTTGAGAAACTTGGCATAAGAGGGAATCTGCTTAATTGCATCTAGTAGTGGAAGGTTGATAGTTACCTGCTTAAAAACCTCCAATATATCATTAAAATTGGACTCCCTCTTAGTTGGAACTAGCAGCTGTAGGAATGGGGCTCTAGGTACAAAGTCGGGCTCAATATGACCCTCATTGGTCTCTTTAGAGACTCTATCAGTCTCCTCAGTTTCTGGTTCAGAAGGGTGAACTACAACATGTTCACTATCAGGCATGGAAACCTTGTTGTCTATCTCTCTACCACTCCTAAGGATTTTAATAGCATTCACATGATCAGATGGTCTTTCACCTACTTCATTAATTCCTCTAGGGTTGGATTGAGTCTGACTAGGAAACTTACCTCTTTCTCTTAAAGACTCATTTATCTGACTAACCTGGGTTTTCAACTCGGAAATAGCCTGAGAGTTAGCTTGACCTATTCTCTTATTTTCTTCTAAACCTTGAGCAACAGATTGCTGAAACTGCACAGTGTTACGAGTTAACAAAGCAAGAGACTCTTCTAAACTCATAATCTTCTTATCCGAAGGGTTCTGAAACTGTGCCAGAGCTGAAGGATTCTTAGTATATCCAAAACCTGGGGGAACCTGAGCATTACTAGACTGACCTTGATTATGGCCCTTGGACCAAGAAAGGTTTGGATGGTTTCTCCAGCCAGGGTTATAGGTTTCTGAATATGGGTCAAACTTCTGTCGGTTATCAAACCTAGTGTTGTTATAAAGAGCGTTGGCTTGCTCTTCAATAACATGGCCTTCCCAAAAAGGCTCATTTCTTCCACTACTACCACTAGAGTGACCTAATTCTAAGGCTTCTAACCTTTTGGCTATAGATGCTATTTTGGCATCTGACTCATGAGATCCTTCTACCCTATTAACATTTCCTCTACTTAGAAGAATTGTTTTTTGGGGTTCCCTACTATTTTACCATTGTTGGGTCTTATCGTCGATTTCATTCAAAAATGACATCGCTTCATCAACAGTTTTATTCTCAAACCCACATGTGCATAAAGACTCAACCATGGTTGTTGTTGAATAATCTAAACCCTCGTAGAGGATCTGAACTAACCTAACCTTCTCCAAACCATGATGAGGACATTGAGATATCAAGTCATTGAACCTTTCTAAGTACCTATATAAAGATTCTCCCTCTTGTTGGGCCAAAGTACATATTTGTGTCCTAATAGACGATGTTTTATGCCTTGGAAAAAACTTATGTATAAAGGCAGAAGTAAGTTGGTCATAGGTTTCAATTGACTCAGAGTCCAAACTATACAACCAAGATTTGGCTTTATCTTTTAAGGAAAAGGGGAATAACCTAAGTTTCAACGCATCATCACTTAGGTTTTTAATTTTTAGAGTACTAGAAACTTCCTCAAATTCCCTAACATGAAAATAGGGGTTCTCATTCTCCTTCCCTAAAAACATTGGGAGCATTTGTAAAGTCCCAGGTTTCAGTTCATAATTTACCTCGGTTTCAGCTAACTTGATACAAGACGGACGAGAGGTCCTAGTTGGGTTTAGCAAAGCTTTCAAAGTTGCCATTTCTGGCACTACCAAAGGACTAGGAGTACTAGGGGTACTTTCCTCACGAAGAGACAGATTCTCAAAACTGAAGTTTCCAAAAACGGGGCTCTCAAAAGAAGAGTCTTCGAGCTCCCCGCCTTCACAAGAAGAACTACTAGGTTTGTCACTAATCAAACGACCTAGAGTGTTTCTTTTCCAATCCCGTTTAAAAACTTCGGGCATACACTAGAAAAACAAAATCAAAAAGAAAAGTCCTAAAACTGAAGGGATGTTCTATGCAAACACAAACAAGGCTGACTCCACCACAGAAAACCTACTGATTTCTATCAGACAAAAAGCATGATGGCTCCACTTAGATTATTTCTAGACCAGCTTCTAATCCTTCGAACGGGAATTCGTTACAATTTAAGCAAACCCCTCTGGAATCAATCCGAGTTAAAGTAAGTTGAATAGAGGCGAGGGAAGCTCGGTGGAGCTTTGATACCCAAGGCCTCACCGGTATTACAAGGCGGCGCAGTCACGCATTCAACTTAAAGTAACCGTCAAGAACTTCGAAGTATGCTTAAAAGAGTAACCAATATCTTTCGAATGACTTTCCTGTTAAGCTCGTTACCCTACCGGTCTTGTTCTAGTCAAAATTTTAGGCTTAGGTTCGTGTTTGGTGTCGTTTTCCTAAGGCGGGCAAGAAGAGAACGGTGATGAAATCCGAACCCTTATCTTGTATGTCCAGTCCTTGCCCTTTACTAGGAAATTAAAGCAGTCGTTTTCAAGTCCTCAACATATATGCATACGAAGGAAAACATTAACTCGCTGACAGGGGATTCGCGAGTGTTTCGAAAAACTTACCTCCTGTACCAGACGGGGGATGAACCTTTGTAGTCGACTCGGGCCACGACTCCTATTTCATGTACGAACCCGAGGGGCCGAGGTGATATCGTAATCACCGTCCTTCTCTGCAAACAGTTTATATATAAACAACCCTTCCGTAGGGTTTAAAAAATAATGTCCCAAAATTTAAAGTCCAAAGTCCAAAAATTCAAAGTGCAAAAAGAAAAAGAAAGTCTAAAAAAAATAAAAATCTACAAAAATAAAAATGTCTCTCTTTTTTTTTAAAAAAAAAATTTCTTCTTTCGCTCCTTTCGCTTTGCCTTTTACTCCAGTCTTTAAGTATTCACCAAAAGCTTTGGAAAAATTTTCTTTCGCTCCAAATTCCAAAATCTGAAAGAAAAAGACAAAAACCCAAAAATGTAAAGAAGAACAAATAAAAATAAAAACCTAAAAAAAAAATCTAAAAACTCTAGCCTAAAGACAAGTTCGCGTCGGCGGCGCCAAAAATTTGATGTATTTTCAAAGTTGTTGTAGTAAAAAGGTTCGTTGAGACTTGTGAAGGAAGATTATTTTAGACTTAATTTTAAATAAAAATATAGAAAACTTAAATAAAAGTGATATGAAAAATATGGAGAAGACTGGGGCTATGGATTCCACTAATTACCAATATCAAAGTGATTTTATATTCTCTAATTATAATTATGCAAATCCTTCATTCAAATTGATTCTAAATATTGCAAAAGCTGATTTGTTTTAGAAATAACAATTGTAAATCGAAAGTATGGGACATCAAAACCCTAGGCTAGCATGCTCCATCAATTGAAATAACAATTGTTTAACAAAAACCATTTTTTTCTATTTATTTATCAAGGAAAATAATCATATAATAATTGCATAAATTAAATAAAATAGAGATTACCACATTTTATTGGCGAAATAGCTTCCTCCGTCGCCCCAGAGGATGGGTTTAACTCATCATTGTATAAACTTGCTCAAAGTATTTATTCATGCTCAAAATTTGTCTACAAAGATGAAATGGAGAGAAAATAATGAAAAATCGGGTATTTGCAACGTTTATAATTGTTGCAAAACACTGTTACAAAGAACGATAAAAGAGAACTGTTGTTGTTGTCTCTCTGCGACCCTCACGTGTCTGTCGTTGTCACTGTTGATAAACGAATGTCTTCGTGTTCTTCAGTTCTGCAGCAGCAGAAATGATGTTCTCTGCAACTCGATTTTTCGGCTCTGTGATGCTCTCTAACTCTCCCAAACTCTCTAGCCCTCCTCGCCTCAACTCCATTCACTTATTTATACCCAACAGCACCGAGATATTCCTGAGTGAATGCGAATAATCCCGTAATAATTATGTTTATCTTCCACGGTCTGTTATGAGAATAATCTTCCTTTTTTTAGCTCCATCACGCGTCTGCATGGTTTTGAAATACTCCAACACACTCAGTAAACAATCAAAACAACTTCAAGTCCCTCCAGCCACACGCAGAATTCCCAAAGATAACTCTAAAAATCTCGAGAATAACTCATGTACGTGCATATGCCCTGTTCCTTCTCACCGAGAATCCATCCAATTTCGTTTGACGAAATCACCCATATCCAGCCTGTTAATGCTAGTCGCGTCATCCCAGCAAATCCCAGCCATCGACTCTCTGTGTAACATGTCCAAAATCCGATCGAAAATTCTGCAGTTTACTGCTCCATTTTCCGCCAAATTTCGAAATTTGAATTTGAAGAAGATGGGTGATGTGGACAAAAATGTGCTACGCATAACCTTGGGTGTCCCTTAGCCAAATTTGGGGTCCGTATAGCAAATGTCCTCCAGAGGTCCAAATAGCATTTATTGAGCAACTTTTTCCACACAAGTGTATTTCTCCAAAAACACCTACACAAACATAAAAACACCATAATAAGTAAAAAATCAAGCGCTAGCAATAGAGACACTGAGGACAATTAAGACACAAAAATGTGTCTATCATGTAGTACATGAGATTTCCTTGCAATTGAACAACTCTTAACTAGTTAATTTTGAAGTCATTTTAACTAGTTATGGTGAAGAAGAACATGGTTGATATGAAATGCTCATATGGCTAACCTTTTGGTTAACTATTGTTGAACCAACAAGTGCATACGTTTGGGTATGGTTAACAAACCTAAAAGCATGCATTGTCAAGTATGTATAACAAGCTAAGTTTTTGATCTAACGGTTGAGAAATATTAGCTTGAATCTAAATCAGGTTTTCATCTAACGGTGAATATTGATTGCTTCGGTACCAAGGTAACCTAATTGTAAACCCTGATTTGAAAGACTATGTAAATGAGACATCTAGTATTGTGCAAAACTAATCCCAATACCTTACGTGTGATACTAGTTTGCGTGCTAGAGTCGATTCTCCTTTAACCTTTGGTTTTCTTCTTCTAAAACCAGGTTAACGACTTAAAGACTTCATTGGGATTGTGAAGCCAGGCCGATACTACTTTTATCGTAGTTGTGTGATCTGATCTTGCATCTTCTATCGTACGAGTACAATCAGATTGATTGGCTTGAGATTGATATCTCCGATAGGCAAGATATAAAAAGTAATCACAAACATCTTTGTCTAATTGTTTGTGATTCCACAACATCTTGTTTCGCTACCATACAATTAAGATTGTTGTGAGGTGATTGATAACTCTAGGTTGTTCTTTGGGAATATAAGACCGGATTATCAATTGGTTCCTGTTCACCTTGATTATTATCAAAAGACGGAACAAAACCTTTAGGGTTTATCTGCGGGAGAGAGATTGATTCTTTGATAGACTTGTCTTTGGGAGACATATTTGTTTATTGTCAAAGCTTGCGATTTTGGGTCGTAGCAACTCTTATTTGTGGGTGAGATCAGCTAAGGGAATCAAGTGCGCAGTTTCCTGCTGGGATCAGAGGTGTAGGGAGTAGAACTGTACCTTGGATCAGTGGGAGACTGGTTGGGGTTCAACTACAGTCCAGTCCGAAGTTAGCTTGGAGTAGGCTAGTGTCTGTAGTGGCTTAATACAGTGTGTGTTCAATTTGGACTAGGTCCCGGGATTTTTCTGCATTTGCGGTCTCTTCGTTAATAAAATTTCTGGTGTCTGTGTTATTTCAATTTCCGCATTATATTGTTTTATCTTTATAATTGAAATAATACAGGTTGTGTGTTAGATCATCAATTAGAGTAATCCAACCTTTGTTTGTTGATTGTCATTGATTGATCCTTGGATATTCGTCTTTGGTACCATCCTTGGTATTCCTTGTGTTTGATTAAAGATTCGTTGATTTCTATTATCTCGAGTAAATCAAAACAAGAGAGAGATATTAACTCCTTGAGATACTTTTACCTAGATTAAGTCTGGCTGTCTAGTTGATTCTCTAAAAAGTATTTCGGAGTTAGTCCATACATATTGCTAAGCAAAATATTGGGTGGTGTTGTTAGACCCCCACTTTTTCAATTGGTATCAGAGCAGGCAAACACGTTTAAGACCTTACAAGTCTGTGTTTGTATCGATCTGACTCTATGGACAGTTGTGATATCTCAGTAAACGTACCACCAGTCTTCGATGGCTCAAACTACCTATGGTGGAAAATTGTTATGCGTACTTTTCTTCAATCACGTGATTTCCAATCATTGGTTTATGTTGTTCATGGTCGGTTTTGGTTCGGTTTCTAGCTAAACCAAAACCGAGATCAATACTATCGGTTTCTAAAAATCTAAACCAAACCAATCCATTAACCATTGGTTCGGTTTTCAAATGGTTCCAGCCGGTTTCGATTTTCCCCAATGGTTTTTGGTTAACCAATAATTATCTCAAACCAAAAATATTACACAAATTTACAGACAAAAAAATCGTAGCTGCCGATAGTATTGGTTTACACAAATTTACAAAAAAAAAAAAATCAAGACTAGTTAAATCTTACTCTAAATCTAGAGATCAAAAGAAGATATATAATATATCTTAATTTAGTTATTAACAAACAAAAAAGAAGGAAAACGGGAAGAAGAAAGTCGAGTAGCAGCAGTGGCTGTTGTAGTTGGGGTGGAGAAGGGAGGCGACTGAGAGAAGGAAAAAGAGAAAGAGGAAGAGTATCATAATAAAATATTAGATTTAGGGTTCCCATTTATCTTCTAAATCAATGGGTAGAATATTATACTTGTAAATCAACGGTAGAAACTAAGTTTAAAAATTAATCGATTTTCCAATGGTTTTTGGTTCGGTTTTAGAGGTCAAATCAAACCAAAACCAACACTATCGGTTTTCCACTTTCTACACCATAACCAATCCATTAGTAAATGGTTCAGTTTGGTTTCTTCATAATTGGTCTGGTTCGGTCTGGTTCCAGTGGAAAACCGAAACCATGTTCAGCCCTACATATATTGTTATTGAGTCACTTGCTGCAAAGCAAAACTCCGACGGTTTGAATGCCATCATGCATGCCATCACCCCAGATCTTCTACACCATGTGGCTTCATGCTTCACGTCTAAAGATGCTTGGGATACTTTAGAAACTGTATTTTAAGGTAACCCCAGCGTAAAGGAAGCTAGGCTTCAAAACCTTAACTCCGAATAGGAAAGCCTTCATATGGCAGAAGAAGAGTCATTTGATGAATTTTATCACAAAATGTCTGAAATTGTTAATGCATCACGTGCATTGGGTAGGACAATTCTTGAAAGGGAAATTGTGATAAATATTCTCAGATCACTGCCATCTGAATACGAATCTAAAAAACATGTCATCGTTGAGGGAAATAACCTTGATACTCTTTTGCGAAATACGCTTGTCGGAAAGCTCAAATTTTTTGATCGCGAACTAAAATCAAGAGATAAACATCACTCGTCTAGTAGTCATGTTACTACTCCTGATGGAAAATATCATTTTCCTAAAGTGATTGATAATAAAAATGATAATTGCTTTGTTTCTACGCTGTCTCGGTTTATACAACAGCTTAAGAAAATTCTTAGACAAAGTAAAAAAAAGTCTCAAAAAGAAGTTTGATCAACCAAAAAGGAGGATAAGAGAGTTCAGAAAAATTGTACTAGCGAAACTGGTCTTGTGTGTTGTAAAAGTGTTCATACTTCCAAAGGTCCAGATACTGAGGTGAATAAGATAACTAAAGCATGGATGAATACTCTTGATTATTGTCCTGAGGATGAAATTTGTGATTGTTCTCTTAATCTCTTTGATGAAATCACAATCGTGATTCTTATACGACATGTCGAATAACTCCGACTGTGTCTCATAAGCCGTGTCAGCAAATGTCACCCGATTATGTATAACTCTCCAGTCATCTTGACACCAAGGGTGATACAGAAAAACACAAGATGCTACCAAAACTCTCGATTTCCTTGTGTAAAAATCAAGATCATCTTAGCATGAACGATCAAAAGCAGTCCTGCACTGCTAAACACTATGTGCAGAAGAAGAAGAAGAAATCTCTTGTGAAATCTTTTTTTCCTCAAAAAATGATTTCTAGAACGGTGCAGGATTTGCACAAATCAACAATCAAGTTCTTCAAAACTGTGATTAAAAGGGAAAAGAATGATGTGCATAACTTTTCTTTCCTAAAGAATAAGTAAAAACTTGGATTAACAAATAATTCCCCCCCTCACGAGATATATCCCAGTCCTATATTGAATTGGAATTATTATGATTTGTAATCTTGTTGTTCATGATTCTTACGTCTATCCCTCTTAGGCAAGAATCATGATTTTCGAGAGGGTTGTGTTGGAATGTGTCTGTTAAATCTCTAGGAGTGTTCGGTTTTTGTTTTCTTGTACCGTTTTTGTATGGTTTCTGACTCTTTAAAAGACTTTTTGTGGAGATAACCGAATTCTGTTAGGGTTTGGTAAAAGGTCTTTTTTGGAAATTCTTCATCTTCATTCCTTTAAAATGAAGTTTCTCCTCTTCTGGATGGTTGATTAAGATTTTTGATTGTTGTTGTAGTAAATAGGATTTGTTTCAGACTTGTGAAGGAAATGGAATTTTTAGAAAAAAAAATTATATATACAAAAATATTAACAATGGGTGCGAGAGGTAACCAAGACACTAGATTCCACTATTATGCAAAATTGAATGATAAATATTTCAAAACTCTATTCAATTCTTAAGTCCTCTTTTATCTTTAATTCACTATCAATCATACAGATTCTCAAAACATTATTTGTAAACCTTAAGCATAGATTATCAAGAGATTAAACCAAGCATAACCTATCAAACTGAATAACAAATAATTAAGACAATCATTCGAATAATTTAAAACTCTGCAAAAGCAGCGATTAGGTGAATTAAATGAAATAGTTACCCATTTATGTTGCGTGAATAGCTTCCTCCATTTCCTTGGTTACGAGGGAATTAGCCGCTCATCATGTTGGAAAACCTCTCAAAATATATCATTGATGCTCAAAAATGGTTTACAAATGATGAGAATATGAGAAATACAATAAAACCGGGTTTGTAACAATTATATTTGTTACAAACCAGAGAACTACGACCCTCAGTGACAAAATAAGACTGTCGCAGCTGTGTCGCAAACTCTGTAGAAAATAAGTCTGCCTGATGTACGACCCACAGTTGTGAGTCATTATTACTGTAGAAAAACGACTGCTGGTGCAGGTCCGTTCTTCGTGTTCTTCATGTTCATCAGCAGCAGCAGCAGCAGAAACCGAGTTTGGGAAAACTCGAATTTCTTCTTCTCTGGCTCTCCTCAGCCCCCCAAACTCTCGACACCTTTCCCAAACTGTTTTGCCTTGTATTTATAGTGAATTGGAGCCAAAAATCCGACCATTGATTGCATATATTCTCCATTTAATCCAAATAAAATTTCCATTTTTTATCCCATGCACGCGTTAAATTTGATCCTGCACGATCCCATTCGACTTATTCATGCCTCAACACTCTTCCAACGCCAGCAGAACTCCCCGATGCACACAAGAACTTCAATTTTGCTCGTGTTACAGTACACGTGCTCTGTTTTGGGTGTGTGAATCATACCGAAAATTCCAACCAAATTTGATCGATCATGTCACCCATACTATGTTCCTTAACCTATATCACATCTCTATACCAAATTTCAGCCATTGAATCGACCCAGTCACCCATAACCCCTTCATTTTAACGATTGAAATTCTGCCAGAACTGTTTAGAAATTTCCCGCCAAAATCGTTTCAAATGGGGAAGAAACTGGTAGTCCCCTATCCAGAGTAGGGGTGTGAATAGCAGCTGCCTTGGGGGTGACCTTGGGGTGCCCCTTAGTAATTAGGTTACCCCTTATCCAAAAGCGAGAGTCCGAATAACACTTGTCCTCCGGGTGCCAAAATCAACTTTTCGAGCCGAATTTTCCAAAAATGTTTATTTCCTAAAATACATAAAAACACAATATTAGTACAAAAATAGAGTTCCAACAATACGGACATTGAGGACAAATTAGACACAAAAATGTGTCTATCAAATACCCCCAAACTTATTATTTGCTAGTCCTCGAGCAAAACTAATAAAAAATAAATAAAACAGAGTTAATCTCGGGAGGGTTTATCAGAGGTGTGCCCACAAAACCATTACTCCAGACCCTAGCTTATCTATGCAGAACCTTGGAAGGAACTAAAGAATCTCCTTGGTTGGCATACTTATTGACTATAGGAGGAAGTACCCTGATGCGAAATTCCAATTGATGTACACGAGTTTGCACTCAAGCATACTAAAATTCATATAAAGTGACAGAGCTCTACTCAGATAGTTGCACTATGGACATCATATTCGGAGTCAAACTAATCATATGGATAGAAAAAGGAGATGGAAATAGAAAAATGTAGATGGTTTTGATGTTAACCAAATGATCGATGTTTCACATATCTGTCTGAAGGCCACTGCCAGAATGAACCTATCCTAATGGACTGAGATACCGGTCTGACTAATATCAACACAACTGGCATATACAAGGGAACCAGTGGTCAATAATTTAAATCTGGATCAACAAACTGGCAAATACAAGGGAACCAGCAGTTGACTACACAGAACAATAACAATTTTTTTATTTTTTTTAACTTAACGGCATGAATAGATCTTTTTGATCCAAGCGCATGCTTCTTGTCAGCAGATTACATGATAGTTCCCACGGGTCCTGCATTCCACGCTTGCTTAGGCGACGGAAACAAGGAGAACACACGCATATTGCTATCCAAGTGTTAATACTTATTCCGATTGGTCTAACTGGTCATGTCTCTCTTTTTTTTTTTTTTTTTTTTAGTAACTCAGTCACTCTAATTCATCCTAGCAGTGGTAACAACTTGAATCGAGTGCCCCACTTAATCACTTAGAGAAACATAGTTTAAAATGAAAAAATAAAATAAAAAAAAAGAAATGAAAAGGACTCAACGAGATATGGTGCAACTATCATGTTATTTCTAACACCTGAGCTCTGTGCTTTTATGAATAGACTCTTTCGATGTTTCCATCTAATCAGATTGGTTCCTCAACTCCTACAACCAAGATGTTCCCATCCACTTAGATTGGTTAGTGCAAACCTTAATAGGCATAAATTTCTAGGCTCTGGAGTTTAATAATTGCAACTAAAAAGTTTATCCCATACCCCCAAACTTAAATCTAACATTGTCCTCAATGTTCTAAAGATGAAATTAAAAGCATGAACAAGGAGAAACGGTTACTATTTGAAGCAAAAGAGTTAAAGAAGGATATTACCGTGTTGCATGAGATTGGGTTACCTCCCAAGAAGTGCTAAGTTTAAAGTCTTCATCCAGACTTAGAAAAGGATTGGTCAACTCGAACCATAAAGTAACAGTCGAAATAACTGTGGGTCTTCAAAACCAAATAGAGATGACCATAGGAAACTGCAGTGAACCAAGAAAATGGACAAGAATAGCATGCCCTTACCTAGTTTCCTGAAAACTATCACTAATTGCGGTTCAGGTTCAGGTTCTATGAAAGGGTCTAAATAGAATATTTTCATTGGCTGCGTTTCTTCATAGATGGGATCCGAATCACTAGGTCTTAGAGTCTATAAAAACTCAAATACGAACTTAGAATCACGAAGTAATAACCTAAATAATTGCGGATCCTCTAAGTCAATCAGATATGACTTACAAAGTTGACCATAATAATGGTCATTCTTAAGAAAATGTGTCGACCTTAATATCCTAAAGTAATTAGGTTTAGTCTCAAAACTTAATATCCGACACATCTGAAAATCATATGTTCCCACAATTGGAAGAAAAGTTTTTGGTGGGAAAACAAAGTCAATCTTGGTATCATAGTCTGGGTTAACCATATCAACCAGAGGATGGGTTTCTAACAACTGAGCTTCTCTATGGACATCATTAGGTTCGGGAAAACATGTATGAAGATAATATTGTAATATGGTTGAGGCATAAATGTCAAGTCCTACACGAGGGAACTTTCTAAGAGTTAAAACACATGGAGAATGATAATCACCCCCAAACTTAGAGTTTTCTGTGTCTCTAGAAAGACTAGTCACAACTTCCCTAATTTCTAGGTCATCAGATTCCTGGAAATGGTCAATTGATTCTTCTAAGTCAGGTTCATCCTCACTCATCTCTACGAGTTCATCTTCTTCGTCTAAGACTATTGTTTCTAAATCGCTAGACTCTAAAACATTATTCTCAGAATAAACTCGTTCCTCTAAATCATTATCGGCTTTGTAAACAGGAAATACTACATCGTCTAAAACGAGGGTATCTCTAGTCAAATCCTCGTCCTTTTGAATAGGTGAATAATTATTAAAATTATTTGGATTTGAACTAGAAATAATATTATCATTGTAAAGCTCAATTGGAGTAACCATTTCCTGATCACTATTCCTACATAAGTATGATTCTCCATTAACACTATCCTCATCATAATAACATGAAAAAGATCGAACCTCATCAAAACAAGTGGTGCTACCAATTTTCACCTTGTCATCTTGATTATGAAAATAACTATCCTCATTTTTAAGGGTATTATTGGAAACACTATATTGGAAAGTAAGATTATTTCGAGCAAGTCTTTCGTTCGTCTCAGCCATCAGCTTGAGGGATTCCTCTATAGAAAGTTCACTCATTATTGTAGTTCTTTCGTCTAGAATTACACTATTCATCTCAGCTAACTTACGCGTCGACTCAGCTAACTCCCTGAGGGACTCTTCTAAAGGAGGAAATAGGAACAGAGGGATCATAAAAATGACTACTTTATAGTTTGATTGTATCCTCTAGAGACGAAGAACTAGTACTATAATCTTCTTGCTCGTAAGACTGATGCATGTGTGGATAGTAATTGGGCTCACCAGGGTATGACCCATATCCTTCCAAATGATGGCGTTCCCAACCACTATTCCCAACATGGTCATAGAAAGGATGATGTCCATATTCAAATTCAGGTCGATAATCATTGTATTGGCTTCTATCATACCAGTTCGACATTCTTAATTGCAAGGGAATTCTACACAATCACAAACAAGGCTGACTCGACCAAATCAAACCTATAGAATCTAGCAAACAAAAAGCATGATGGCTCCACTTAGATTGTTTTCTAGACCAACTTCTATTCCTTCGAAAAGGAATTCGTTACAATTTGATCACACCCCTCTGGAATCAATCCGAGCTAATGTAAGTTGAATCGAGGCAAGGGAAGCTCAGTGGAGCTTTGATACCCAAGGCCTCACCGCTATCACAAGGCGGCGCAGTCATGCATTCAACCCACCGAAACCATCATGAACTTCGAAGTATGCTAAAAAGAGTAACCAATATTTTTCGAAAGATTTTCCTACCAAGCTCGTTACCCTATCGGTCTCGTTCTAATCAAATTTTAAGCTTGGGTTCGCGTTAGGTTTCGTTTTCCTAAGGCGGGCAAGAAGGGAGCGGTGATGAAATCCGAACCCTTATCTTGTATTGGCCAGGCCTTGCCCTTTACTAGGAATTTAAAAACAGTTCAAATTCGTCCTCAATCAATGAATCACCTTAAGGAATACAGTAACTCGCTTATAGGAGATTCACGAGTGTTTCGATGGACTTACCTCCCGTACCAGACGGGGGATGAACCGTTGAAGTCGACTCGGGCCACGACTCCTATGTCATGTACGAACCCGAGGGGCAGAGACGATATAGTAATCGTCGTCCTTCCCTGCAAACAGTTTGTATTAAGGGTACCCTTCCGTAGGGTTTAAAAAAATAAATAAAAATAATGTCCCGATTGTCCAGTCCAAAGAAAAGAAAAAAAAATAAAAATAAAAAAATAATAATAATAATTACAAAAAAAAATGGAAAGTCTCTAAAAAAAAAATTCTCTTTTTTCTTTCTTTCTTTTTCTCTCTTTTTTCTTCTCTTTTTTTTTTTTTTTTTTCTGCTTTGTCTTTTTTCCTTCTCTTTTAGCTTTAAGCTTTGATTCCAAGGTCTTTAGTATCCAACTTCAAACCTGTAATACAAAGACATACCAAAGAGACGTAAAAAGAACAAATGGAATAATAAAAAAAAAAAAAAACTAAAAATTCTACCTAAGCACAAATCCGCGTCGACGGCGCCAAAATGATTAAGATTTTTGATTGTTGTTGTAGAAAATAGGATTCGTTTCAGACTTGTGAAGGAAATGGAATTTTTAGAAAAAAAAATTATATATACAAAAATATTAACAATGGGTGCGAGAGGTAACCAAGACACTAGATTCCACTATTATGCAAAATTGAATGATAAATATTTCAAAACTCTATTCAATTCTTAAGTCCTCTTTTATCTTTAATTCACTATCAATCATACAGATTCTCAAAACATTATTTGTAAACCTTAAGCATAGATTATCAAGAGATTAAACCAAGCATAACCTATCAAACTGAATAACAAATAATTAAGACAATCATTCGAATAATTTAAAACTCTGCAAAAGCAGCGATTAGGTGAATTAAATGAAATAGTTACCCATTTATGTTGCGTGAATAGCTTCCTCCATTTCCTTGGTTACGAGGGAATTAGCCGCTCATCATGTTGGAAAACCTCTCAAAATATATCATTGATGCTCAAAAATGGTTTACAAATGATGAGAATATGAGAAATACAATAAAACCGGGTTTGTAACAATTATATTTGTTACAAACCAGAGAACTACGACCCTCAGTGACAAAATAAGACTGTCGCAGCTGTGTCGCAAACTCTGTAGAAAATAAGTCTGCCTGATGTACGACCCACAGTTGTGAGTCATTATTACTGTAGAAAAACGACTGCTGGTGCAGGTCCGTTCTTCGTGTTCTTCATGTTCATCAGCAGCAGCAGCAGCAGAAACCGAGTTTGGGAAAACTCGAATTTCTTCTTCTCTGGCTCTCCTCAGCCCCCCAAACTCTCGACACCTTTCCCAAACTGTTTTGCCTTGTATTTATAGTGAATTGGAGCCAAAAATCCGACCATTGATTGCATATATTCTCCATTTAATCCAAATATTCTCGGCTGCCAATAATAACGAAAATTTCCATTTTTAATCCCATGCACGCGTTAACTTTGATCATGTACGCTCCCATTCGACTTATTCACGCCTCAACACTCTTCCAACGCCAGCAGAACTCCCCCATGCACACAAGAACTTCAATTTTGCTCGTGTTACAGTACACGTGCTCTGTTTTGGGTGTGTGAATCATACCGAAAATTCCAACCAAATTTGATCGATCATGTCACCCATACTATGTTCCTTAACCTATATCACATCTCTATACCAAATTTCAGCCATTGAATCGACCCAGTCACCCATAACCCCTTCATTTTAACGATTGAAATTCTGCCAGAACTGTTTAGAAATTTCCCGCCAAAATCGTTTCAAATGGGGAAGAAACTGGTAGTCCCCTATCCAGAGTAGGGGTGTGAATAGCAGCTGCCTTGGGGGTGACCTTGGGGTGCCCCTTAGTAATTAGGTTACCCCTTATCCAAAAGCGAGAGTCCGAATAACACTTGTCCTCCGGGTGCCAAAATCAACTTTTCGAGCCGAATTTTCCAAAAATGTTTATTTCCTAAAAATACATAAAAACACAATATTAGTACAAAAATAGAGTTCCAACAATACGGACATTGAGGACAAATTAGACACAAAAATGTGTCTATCAATGATCATTTCATTTATCTTCTATATCATGTCCTTTTCTAGCCTTTCAAGCAAAGAAAGTGATGTATGGACTGTTCTGTTTCGCTCTAAGAAGATTCGTTTTGATTCCTCATATAACGAGATGTGTTATGACAAGTGTATCTCGTCGTCTGATGAGAATCCTTCAGTATCACAGTTTGATAAGCTCTATTTAACCATGAATCTTGTCTTGGATCAAGTACGTGCCCTGAAAAGTGAACTCGAAGCTTCCTCCAAAAGACTTGAAGAAAAGATGGATAATCTTGAATCTAGGATTGATCTAATCGAAGATGAGCTTGATGAATATAGGGAATATGAGAAGAATTCTCAAAGTAAGTGAAATGCATCATAGAAGTTTATTTGTTGCCTAGTATGTCTTCTCTTTGGGTTAGTTGGAAGAATAACTAGTGCTTGGAATAGCAATGATTGTGACTACACATAGCTATTATTTTTCATCTTCTTTTTTAGGTTTATTGGTTTAAATTCTAAAAATATTTGGAGGATGATATTTCTGCAGTATTTAATCTTTATGATTTGTTATATTGCAATTTTTATAGGATATTGGTGTTTACGTCCGTGAACTATGTTTGTCCCATACTTTTTCAAAAGTAAAGTCGTTCGTGTTCGGTATTCACGTACTGGTAAAAGAATGAATAAACTTTTGACAAATACAAAAGTTAAGCCTATATTTTCAATCTTATATGGAAGATAGGTTAAAATATTTTGTTTTCAAGGATTATGTCTATTAATTGTCATTATGCAAATAGTGATTGAAGATAGAATGAATCCTTGTGTATTCCGCAGTATTGATCATCCCTGATCCATATTTTATGTATTACTGTGAGGCTCCGTAATATATCTTATGTTGATCATTATACAACCAAGTTGATTTTCTTAGCTTAGTTATTGTTCTGTGAGATATGTTATGTCGAGCATATTGAACTAAATTAATCATCTTGTTTGGTTATTTAGTTATTGCTCCGTAAGTATTCTTATGTCGAGCAAAACAAATGACAATTAAATTGATTACTTTTGTAATTAGTTTGTTATGTATTCCAATTAGATTAATTATGGATTATCTTGTAATTAATCTAGTTGAGTATTTTCGTGACTCCATAAGGTTTTATTGTGTTGAGTATATGAACGGTTAAGCTAATCATTATATTATAGTTAACTTAGTCGTAGCTCCATAAGTTATCTTATGTTGAGCACAGTCAATTGAATTGATCACTTTTTGTGTTTAATTTGGTTGCGTATTCCGATTAAATTAGTCATGGTTTTACTTGTGATTAATTTGATTGAGTTTTTGGATATAGAAAATTATTCTCATGGTTTTTGGTGTCCAATAAAAATCCTTCTTTTCTTTTGAAATTAAGGTCGCTCGTTGTTGTTCTTTCAGGAATGACATCAAATGGGGGAGAGTTCTTTCGAACTTGTGCTTAATGGTCATATCTTGAGGGGTGTGCGGCTGTGGAATTTTAGAGTAGTTATCTTGTATCTTTAAACTCCTTGATGAATGCATTTAGCTTCGGATTTATGATTGCATCTAAATTAGTTGGTATGTATTTTTCTTTTTAGTCATAAAATGTCTCTTTCTGAAATTTCATTATGATACCGTTCTTGTACCTTTGCCAACTTTATTGACAAAAAGGGAGAGAATTAATATGTAGTTCACACTACAAATACATATGGTTTTCAGATCATTGTGTAAGGGGGAGTGGTTTCCATGTGAGATGGAGTATTGACTAAGGGGGAGTGATACATATCACCATAGTAATATTGTTGAAGTTGTGATACAATTGGACTTTGACACTGTGTAATAATACTATGACACTGTATAACAATGATCGAGAACGATGCTTTCTCATTGTTATAGCTATGGATCTTCAAAAATGGTGATGCTAAACTTACAACCTTTGGGATCATTGGAGTACTTGGAAGTGACGAAGATTTCGAGGAATGTTGAAGATTAGACATGTGGAATAGGAGCTACTAAAGTTTCTTTATATTTTTGTATTCCATATGTATTGGTAGTTTTGTCACTAAAATTGAAAAAGGGGAGATTGTTAGAGCATTGCTCGGTCAAACTCACATGCGTTGCTATCTCAAGCATGTTTTTCAATGTTAGGGATCAAAACTATAAGTCTTGATTTCTAGTCTATTATAGCTAAGTCTCGGACTAGGATAGAAAGTGTAGTTGAGCTCAAGGACTTCATGGAGATTCATCATACAAGTAGAAGAACTACTCAAGGAACCGGTGGAACTTCTCGATAAAAAGGTATGTGCAGACTTGAACTTATCTGTCACTCAAAAGTCTATCTACTATATATCTTACTCTTTGAGACAAGAAGTCGTATGCTATATATATAGACTTGGATTATACACATTTTGTATTTCGAGACGAGTATACCTCGCCTATCTATATCTCGAAATATGTGTTGGTAAGCTTTTCGCTTCGATCAAGTTTATCTTTACCATGTGACGAAAGTCATGATATGTTTCAATCATCTTGAAAATTTCTTTGACGAGAGATGGTGTAACAACTATATAACGTCCTCTAAGAATGTTTCAATGATTGAAATGATAGTTTAGATTACATAACCAATAGTGGACATAAGCATTGTTGTGGAAACACATTTATGTATAAGTCATATTCCTTGAACCAAAGTTTGCGAACTTTGTTGATCAAGAAAACCGGAAGAATGGAATGAGCCAAGTCCTTGAACTTCCGAAGTTCTCAAACCCGAGAATTTCTGCTGGAGTTAACAAACTACCTGCGTGAAGCTAAGTCCGTGAACTCAGTCCGCGAACCCAGTCCGCGAACCGGCGAAGTTCTCAAACCCGAGAATTTCTGCTGGAGTTTGTAAACTCTGCCTGGTAACTTAAGTCCGCGAACCTAGTTTGCGAACTTGAGAAGGTTATATATCTGAAGATGATTTCTGAACTTAAACTTAAAAAGATTAAGGAATGCAGTTTGCAAACCGTGGCTATAAAAGTTCATGAACCGATTCAAGTGAATCAAATCATCTTTGCTTCAATTGTGTCTCGTTTAGTACATGAGATTTCCTTGCAAGAACAACTCTCTAACTAGTTCAGTTTGAAGTCATTTGAACTAGTTATGGTGAAGAAGAACATGGTTGATATGAAATGCTCATATGGCTAACCTTTTGGTTAACTATTGTTGAACCAACAAGTGCATACATTTGGGTACGGTTAACAAACCTAGAAGCGTGCATTGTCAAGTGTGTATAACATGCTAAGTTTTTGATCTAACGATTGATAAATATTAGCTTGAATCTAAATCAGGTTTTTATCTAACGGTGGATATTGATTATTTTGTTACCAAGGTAACCTAATTGCAAACCATGATTTGAAAGACTATATAAAGGAGACATCTAGTATTGTGCAAAACTAATCCCCACACCTTACGTGTGATACTAGTTTGCGTGCTAGAGTCGATTCTCCTTTAACCTTTGGTTTTCTTCTTCTAAAACCAGGTTAACGACTTAAAGACTTCATTGGGATTGTGAAGCCAGACCGATACTACTTTTATCGTAGTTGTGTGATCTGGTCTTGCATCTTCTATCGTACGAGTACAATCAGATTGATTGGATTGAGATTGATATGTCCGATAGGTAAGATACAAAAAATAATCACAAACATCTTCGTCTCATTGTTTGTGATTCCGCAACATCTTGTTTCGCTACCATACGATTAAGATTGTTGTGAGGTGATTGATAACTCTAGGTTGTTCTTCGGGAATATAAGACCGGATTATCATTTGGTTCCTGTTCACTTTGATTATTATCAAAAGACGGAACAAAACCTTTAGGGTTTATCTGTGGGAGACAGATTGATCCTTTGATAGACTTGTTTGTGGGAGACAGATTTTTTTATTGTCAAAGCCTGCGATTTTGGGTCGTAGCAACTCTTAGTTGTGGGTGAGATCATCTAAAGGAATCAAGTGCGCAGTATCCTGTTGCGATCAGAGGCGTAGGGAGTACAACTGTACCTTGGATCAGTGGGAGACTAATTGGGGTTCAACTACAGTCCAGTCCGAAGTTAGCTTGGAGTAGGCTAGTGTCTATAGCGGCTTAATACAGTGTGTGTTCAATCTGGACTAGGTCCCAGGGTTTTCTGCATTTGCAGTTTCCTCGTTAACAAAATTTCTGGTGTCTGTGTTATTTCAATTTCCGCATTATATTGTTTTATCTTTATAATTGAAATAATACAGGTTGTGTGTTAGATCATCAATTAGAGTAATCCAACCTTTGGTTGTTGATTATCATTGATTGATCCTTGGATATTGGTTTGGTACCGTCTAAGTTATTCCTTGTGTTTGATTAAAGACTCGCTGATTTCTATTAGCTCGAGTAAATCAAAACAAGAGAGAGATATTAACTTCTTTAGATACTTTTACCTAGATTGAGTCTGACTGTCTACTTAATTCTCTACAAAGTATTTCGGAGTTAGTCCATACAGATTGCTAAGTGAAATATTGGGTGGTGTTGTCAGACCCCCGCTTTTTCACAACATACCTGAAAAGTAAATCTAAATAACTTATTGGATTTCTAATTGTGTTTATAGCAACTTCGGTTGGTAATAATAACCCATCGGCTATTAGAATTTAGATTGAGTTTAGAACATAATGAATGAGTGACTAAGAATGAATGCAACCACAAAAGAATGTGTACTTGCATGGTGTCTTAGTGGAACTTTTCCTCGATCGAATCTAAAATAGTTGTCGTATCATCTTCATTTGGTTTTTGTTCTTTCAGCACAATCGTCCCGACACGAATCCATATTTACGACATACAAGTCAAAAAACTGACTGATCGCTTGTTAGATTGCACAACTCTTTTTTGTTTTTTGAAGGTGGTCCATGGGTTGAACAATTTATGCTGCTTGCTAACTTAGATACTAGTCCTGGAAATGTGTAACAATTTGATGTTGCGCTCGAAATAGGAGCCGACTGCCGACAAATAATTAAACCCCGTCCTTGAAGTTCCCATTCTTGGTAAGGGGTTGGGAATGGTTAGAGATGAAAATTCATAATAATAAAACTTCAAATAATTTTTTTTGGCGTAGTACTTTTAAGTACATGAAAGTGATGCATTTAATTCGAAGATTGATGATACGAGTGGGACTCGAGGAAGAAACTGAAGAAAAGCAATTAAAAGAAATTTGCAAAGAGGTCCCTAACAAAAAATATTCAATCAAGTTTTTCTGACTTCATAGGGAACTTTAGTGGTTGGTTGGTTGTGACGCCAAAATCAATATTACGATTCACTGACTGAGAAGTAAAATTCATTGGTGTAAAGATGAAGAAGATCATGTGTCGTCTCCTTGTATCAAAATTAGACTTTAGTATTAAAATTAGGTAAATTATTAAGCTTAAATTATATAATATTAAGCTTACTAAAAGGCGACTTACCATTCTTCTCTACATGTAAGTTGTTAGGGTGGTATTGAATTCTCCTTCTAATTCTTTCATTGGGTATCGTAACGATTCATGAAAAGATGAGGGTATCCAAATATACCTCAATCTAAAATATTTTTACCTATAAGTCCTTTCTCCGATAGTGATTGTTTATGGACTGAGTCGAGACAATACAAATAATCGGTTCACATTTCATGTGATCGTCTATAGATACGAGATCGAGACAATACGACAACAAGATAACTTGTGTGATTGATTATGGATACAAGATCGAGATAATACAACAACGAAGTATGTTTACTTGATAAAAGGTTCGGACTTAACCAAACACTATAGGATTGCTATCAAGTAAATAGGAATTAACGTTTGTGTATTTTACTCCTAATCATAATAAAACAATTATAATTGCGGAAATAGAAAAGTAAAAGACACGGCAAGATTTTGTTAACGAGGAACCGCAAATGCAGAAAAACCCCGAGACCTTGTCCAGAATTGAATACTCTCAGGATTAAGCCGTTATACAAAATCTAAACCAACTTCGTATAATTGAGACCAATCAACTAAATTTATAGTTCACCTAGTTCCGTCTGTATCCATGCGCCTCCAACTTGCAATAAGTCACGCACTTGGAACAATTCCTTTGGTTCGTATTCCAAACAGTAAAGGAACAACAAATATGTTCGATAACAACTCTTTTCAACCAAGTAATATGAGTTTGACAAAAGGCTCTTCCGTTTATCCCAATAGACTCCTTTGTCAGGTCCTTAGATCTATCCAATAACAATTACCAAAGTAACTGTCAAGATTTTGCAATCAATACTTTAAATCACAAAGAATTGTATTGATGTCGATGTACACAACTAATCAATCAAATCTATCACAAAGATAAACCGATTGTAGTTGGATCCTTTTCCAGGAGAAACAAGTATTGTGCACACCAAAGTTTATGAACCCAAATCAGAAATCTTCTTCGTCTTCAAATCTTCTTTGATCTTCAAAACACCTGCACACAATCAAATTGAATCTCTTGTGATCAATCACACACACAACGGAATCTGTTAACAATGGATTATCACAAGACTTCTTTAGAACTACAAACAGTCTAAAGATCCTCGTCGAAACTTCGATCTAGTTTGTGTGAATCTTATATCTGAATAGAAGATTCTCAAGCATAAACAAACTAGGTGCAATCAAAATTCAACAACCGTTAGTCAATCAAATCAATCGAAAACTAATAATAAACTACAATTATCTAGTTTTCCACCAACGGTACTAATAGAGCTTATCAATCCCAAAGAAGTCTTTAAACCGGGCGGCTGTAAGAGATTTCGCCTAATTATGTTACTTTCCTCTACGAATAGGCGGCTGCACCAGTAACAACATAACTAGGTAGTTTTACTGGCTCTGAGGATTAGTTTGCTTGAAATACAAATGTAACGGACCGGAAAATTTCGCCTTTGGCGCGTTGACCCGCAGGCTGTAACTCCCCCGATGCGCCATGATGAAGCTACGTTCTGGACCTTAAATCTAGGCAAACGCATATTCATTCGCCTTTGCAAGCATGCTCGTGGAGCATGATGCAGACAATTTAGCTTCCACACCGTTCCAACTCACCCTTGATCCGCAAAGGGTTTATTAAGAAAATAAAGACTTTCCTAAAACGGCAAAAACGACCTTTTGAGGCCCTAAACGATGGAATTTGGCTAAATTCTGGTGACCATGTGGATCTACAAATCACATGTCTTGATCTTTGGTATGTTTCTCATCAAAATGGACTCCTCTTGAGCTAAATTATGACAATCGGTTTTTTTAGCCTATGTCGAACGCCTTGATAGGAAGTATGAGCATCCGGTGAATGGAATGCAACTTGCCTCATCAAGTTTGGCCACAATCATCTCTTGCGTCGAGATACCGAGCCAGATGATATGATAGGCCAGAATATCGTAATCATCTCACAATTAGATGATATAAGCATCAAAGTGCTATATCGGCAATGTTGCAACTCATTGCGGCTACCTATGTACCCTTCCCTACTCTAAAGGGATCAAGCACAGACCGTAGTTCATCACCGAAGGGACAGAAGCTTAAGCCAACTCGTTTGCATGGGCGTGGCCAAGCAATAATGTTAATGGCCTAGTCCATATAGGTCAATCCGTCAAAATGTATCCAAGTGTTGAATACTTGGTCTGCGGCATGGCATAGTGATGCCCATGCTTAACACGCTCATTGATAAGGCGACGCATCTATAAATGATGCCTAAGCATCATTTATACTCTTCCGGATAATCTATGAAGCTTACTTGGTACATGGCCCGCATATGTACCTTCAACCAAATACCCCTCCCTATATATGTTAACTTGCAATTTCTACAAGTATGGAAAGAGGACCAAATTGATATGCCTGCTTCACTGTTCATTCACAATGATTGCGTTCCTTCGCAATGATTGCTTTCCTCCGCAATGATTGTGTTAGTTCGTAATGATTGCGTTACTTCGCAATGATTGTGCTTATTCGGCGATGATTGTGTAACACTCGTTCGGCCAGCCCTCTCTGGCCTTATGCACAATTATTGTGCGATATTGGCTCTACGCCAATAGCCTCCATAATACATGATTACGCTGCGATCTCGATGCCACTTACCCAACTAGCCTAATGCATCATAATGATGCAACATTGGACTTTTTCCAATATGCTTTCCTTGGCACCAAATATGACCCCGGGCCAAATGCATCTCACTGTGCAAAGGAAGCTTTGGATGAAGCTTCATCACAAGCAAATGACGCATCTTTTAGCATGCGCCATGCTAAAAACACGGGGTGTTACAACAAACTTCAATATTTATAGACCAAGGAATTTACAAAACCAAATATTCTCAAAGATATGCAATAAACACAAAATCGGTTTTCATAATTCCTGTATATGCTCTGTCCAATTAATGACTGAAATCTCAGTAGAAAATCTCTAACTAGTAAATGCACATTACTAATTTTTATTTTCTAAAGATATGCATTTTAATTGCTGGAAATTAGAAGCATATAAAACTAAAAACCTTAATTAAAAGATTCTCAATTTATTTCGATATGGGATTCTCCCTTAGCTATTAGGGAATATCTTTGAACAATAAATGATAAGAGTTACTGCACATGTTCAAAGTATGTCGACATCTCTACTCAGTAAATCCTTTTTCATATTTACAATCTAGGAATTGATTTGCCACACTTCCAAACAAGTTTAGAATTGGTTCATCTGACTTTCAAGAACTATGTGATTAATTATCTTATCAAATCACAAATCATGGGTTTCACGGTTCTACCAAAACAAGTTTCGCTTCTACCTCCATGTGGGTACTAGAATTAGTCACGCTAGTTACCAAAACTTGGGTGACTAGGTACTAGGATCGTTTCCCACATATATATGGTATCTAACTTGTATTTGTTGCACATGTCCATAGGATCGGTTCCCAATAACTAAAAACTTGTTGCACCTATTACAAGGATCGATTCCCCTTTTCTGATAGGTTGCACCTCTTACTAGGATCGGTCCCCCAATGTCTAGAGTTGGTCATACCAATTACAAAAAATCGATCATACTATCTCATGTGATTACTTAAGATCGGTTTCGCTAACAAAAGTCATACCAATAGATAAGTCAGGCCTTGTGAATAGTTTTACCGAGAACATAAGCAAGTCATGAGCGGTTATACTAAACACACATATTGGTAATCCAAAGATTTGCAATAAACAACAATACCAATAAGCCTATCCATTTCCCTTTCGATTCATAAAACAAGTTTATGAATTGTACTTCCTTTAAACTAATGTAAAACATTGTTTCCTGGGATGAAATATTCACTCGTACCCATACATAATCACAATAGCATTCATACGATTATGTCGATGTCTTATATACGAAGTTCAAAAGATAAGCGTTATACTTCGTATTGTATTCCTTAATACTATGTCTAACTAGAGTATAATCACTCACAGCTTCGCAGTTATGTTTTTAATATGCATGAATTGAAAGATACGTTAGGTAATGAAACAGTTCAAGTCAAATATTACTAACCTCAAGTGAAAGGATGATGTCGTCGTCGTAACTCCTTACTTCTTCACATTCTTCAAGTCTTCACATAATACTTGTAATGTCTCATATCCTAATACTTTCAAGCTAACCTATACGAAGTTGACTCTAGTAAATAATCAAGAGACTCTTTAAATGAGTTTTGGTTCACTAAAATATGACAACCAAACTTGACATACCAACGCTTGGTGGGTTCAATCGAGCTATGCTCTAACAGTTCAGGTTCTGCATCCCGACGGATCACCAAAACTGCAAAGATACATGTAAGGGTTTTGGATTAAATTTTAATTTTCACATTTTATGTAGGACTAAATTAAACTTTTATTACTTTGAAAAGTAATCCAGTTTTTGCAGTCAATTTATTGATGACCAGGAGTACCTCCAGAAATATATTCCCATAAATAAGATATTTACCACTGTTTGTTACCAATTAATTTCATACCATAAAAATCTTAATCTGCATCTACGAGGGAAAAAAAGTCAGTTTCACTTATGGTACTCTTTCACGAAATTGTCCTTTTAAAGTCGCATTGATGAAAAATTTCGATTTCATCGAAAATCAAATGTCAAAATGTAATTCTAATCCATTAATTCTAGGTTAATCCGACAATCCGATTCTCATCTTTACATTCAAATTTCAATTATTTTTTTGCATTTCTCTTTCTCTCAAGATCTCTGAAAGAACATATACTTAAGACTTCTTTTATAAATCACAAAAAATAAACAACAACAATGGTAACCAAATAATTTCCACCATTAAGGCTAAGGTAATTGTTTGAAAGACGATTTAATAACAGTAACCATAGCTGCGTTACCATACACGAGAATGCAAATATAAATACTGGTCTCAAACTTTTTTATTTATTTATTTATTATGCCCATTCAATATTCATTCATAACAAGGAGCAATTACACTAGATTCAAGTACATCAACAACAAAGAAAAACAGGTACTAAATACAAAAAAAACGAACAATAGCTAATACGCCGAGAGGGGAAAGATCAGTATACCACAAATGTATCTTGTAAAGAGAGAGATTTGTTAGAATCAGGAGAAATGGTTTTCGTATTAACATCTAACCATTTTGAACTTTAGTCTTCCTGAAGAAGAGATGCCTTAATACTGAAGTAATAAGGCCAAAAAATTGATAACAACTTTGATCCTTCCAATACATGCACGTTCCGCCATTGAAAGTTAAATCTAACCCAAATAGGAGAAGAACTGTGATGTACTTGAAAACCCATAGTACCAAAATCAAAAGAATGCCATAAAGAATACTGGTCTCAAACATGAAATTCGGTCTCCTAGTCAAATAAATAAATCGTGTATCATATTGTCACATTAATCATCCCATTAATCGATATTAAACAAATAGAGGTGAACAATCCCACCCTTGTTATCTAAGGCCAAGGCCAAAAATGCTACCGATGAACCGCTGCCAATAGAATATCATGTTACTGGTGTTGATCCACTATTGTGGAAATAATGCATTTTGAACTAAAAAAGATAGAAAAGATAATGGGTGGGCTTCAGAAAACAAAGATTTAGGATAAACAAAAAGCAATTAGAGTTCATTAACAAGAATCGAACAACTTTATAACAGCTTTAGAAAGAGTAAGTCTTGGTTTGTATTAGCATTAAACCTGGCCATCCGCATCCCATAAAGCCAGTAGCAGTTTTACTGTATCATGGTTGCCTTTTATCAGCCAACTTATCAATTTTATACTCATTCAGATACTGACAACACTCCTCCAAAGAAGGATGTGGAATTTTCTGATAGAAACAAAAAAAAAATGTCAATCAGCAATACAAGTGGAGAGTTTGGATTTATTCAAGAGCAAAGCCGAATTGATTTGGGGATTGATTTACTGAAGGATGTGGACAAGCTCTTGAGGGTGAAATTAATGGAGAAGGACTAGATTTGGAAATTGGGTTATGTTGGTCGGATTGATCCATGAAATTAATATGGTAACTAGTGCTGGTGAGCACAATCCAAAAAGCAATTAAAAATACTCTACCATATCTCACCTTGATCTTGTTACTCAGATAGCTCGTCCATCTGGCGACTTACCTCCGCTTACCAATCCCGATTAATCCAAATATTTGTTTCACATTGGCCACTTGTGGTACTCTTTGGCTACAAAAAATATTATACTATTAAAAAAAATGATTATAAAACATACTAGCATATTTTTATTATACCCCCAAAGAAAGCAAAACATGGTTAGGTGGAGAAGTTTAACACTTTAGGGTTAGACGGAAAATTAGCCATATGGGATATAGAAAGTGACGCAGACAATTAGGGTTTTCCCACAAACACTTTTGGCTTGACAAATTTTATACAGTATGTCATTTACAGCAGTGAAAAAAATTACCTAAAATATTTGTGTTCCAAATCTGTAAAAATATTATGGAGATATATTTTAGAAACCTAATATAGGGGCTTCACTTTCCTACAAAGAGGATTCACTTGAATTCTTAGTGACCAAAAAATTGGTTATGAGATATCTTAATTAAAAATAAATGTCTAAAATACCTTGTACCTAAAATAAAAACTTAAAAACTAAATCAAAACGTAGTCCTTCCTAATTCAACAACTCATCTTATTCTCTTCTTTCTCCTACTCTCCTTCATACCGTAACCCTTTTTTTCCATTTGAATTCGTTTCATCGTCTTCCATGGATCAACGATTCGAAAAACTTACAATATTTGATTAAGATCTCTAGTAAAGATGCGGGAGAACAAAATAGACAGTGATGGTAATCAACATCTCAATCAACCACCCGACGATCAAATTCATCACCAACAACTGAATCAAGAAATTAAAGAATCACGATTTCAAACTCCTCACCAAGAACTCTTGGTTTATGTTAGGTATTAGTCGATAAACCCGTCCTTTTTTACTCGCTTTTGTGCCTAAAATAGGTTAGATTGAACGAAATCAAATTCAAATTAGGGTAACTTGTGTTTCTGAAGGTGTTACGGTTGGCTTTCCTAACTGTATTTATAGTTTCTGAAGATGTTACGGTTACGTTTGGATGAATCCAAACCGTAAATCTGATTTGCATGTGGTATATTGGCCAGGTTTTTCAACTGAATTTTCCAACCGTAATTTGTTACGGCTTGGTTCGAATTTACATCTTGAACCGTATATTGTTTACAGTTTAGTTCTCTATAACATAGCTAACCGTAATTTTTCCTAAGTACCTTATCCCATTTGTTATGGCCAGTTTCTATTTTCTTAGTGAACCGTAATCATTTTACGGTCTGTTTCCGTATTGGCTAATCTAGCCGTAAATAATACCGAACTCTTAAAAAAATTGATTGGCTTGTGTTTACCAATCCATCAATACTGATTCCATAATCTCCATTATATCATCCTCTTCCACCGTAACAGGGACATGATGTAAATCACGTTTTAGTAAATCCCATTCTAATTGCTCATTCAAATTTAAAGGCCTCTTGAAATCATAAACCCATTCTCCAATGGAATGGAGTGTGAATTACAAGTTCTTTATCTTTTACCTATTATTTTTGTGATTATCGTTGCTTGTTCATTCCGTTTTTAGTGTTGTCTTGACTCAAACGAGTAGCTTCTTAATGTTGTCTCGACTCAAATTGTAGAGCACATGGTATTTTTGCCGTTTTGATTCCAATAAACTATGTTTGCACGTGTTATTTTTGTCGTGAACATTTTTTTTATATGGCTTCATTTCAGCCTCCTTATTTTTCACCTATGATTTGAGTATAAATAGAATTTTCACTCACATGGGTTTTGAATTAAAATTTTGTTTTTCACTCTCATTAATTTTTTGAGCTTATAATATTTACCCTGAAATTTTGTGTTTTCACTTTGCCTTGACATGAAAACTCCTTGTATCAAAAGAAAAGTGTTTTTTCAAAAAGGTTTTTCTCTCTCCCTTCTCTCGAAACTCTAGGAAACACCTCTTTATTATTTTATTTTTTTAAATAGTTAATAGTGATTTAGAAGTTGATTATAATGAATATTCACTATGAGAGTGATTTTCTCTTCTTTGTTAGAGCGATTTTATTTTCGCTATTGGGGCGATTCTATACACACTTTCATAGTGTTTCTTTCTTTAAATTTGTTTGTGATTCGTTATCTTGGGTACATGTACATATGCGATTCAACGCGGCCAAGATCGAGTTCTTCATCAGAAATATAGATATAGGTTTTCCGGGTTACTCGCTACACATGAAGAATTATTGGGAAAATTACTCCTCTCTCATAGGAGCACATCTTTTCAAAGAAAAAAACAAATCAAAATGGTCGAATTATAATTTCGAATACCATTCCTTCTCCAATCTCTATGTACAATAATTGGGTGTTGTCGTTGTTGTAGATCGCTCTTTCTCTTCACGATTTATTCGCGCGTTGCATCTTGCTTGTATCTGTTTCATTGTTTTTGATGTATTTGTTTTCTTGAAAAACGTTTCTTTTATGGAATGAAATACTTATGGTTTGATTATCCAAAAAAAAAAACGGGGAGAGAGAAAACTATAACTTTTAAGTTATATTAGGGAGATATAACTTAAAAACTACAACCTTTAAGTTGAACCAAATTAGAGAACTGAGAAAACTAAAATTTAGAAAGAAGATTTAGGGAGATATATTAGGGATTCTAATTTATCACATTAATTTCAGAAAAACAATGTTAATTTATATAGTAGTTGTTTTCTAGGAATATTCCATATTTTTTATGGTTAAAAAATCAAATTCTTTATATAAAAACAGAGTTTTTTCGAGCGTTGTGGTTAATCGGCGCTTCTGGTTGATTCTGGCCTCACCAAATTTTTTAAAATGAAGTTTTTCACAGTGTACAAATAGAAAAAGTGTAAAAGCCCCACGTAATCTTTTTTTTGGAAATAAATTTTTTTGTTGCCAATAAAAATTTATTCCGAAGAATAAAATATTACCAAAAATAATTAAGTCATCACGGTTTCGCCCAAGAACTAAATTAATCATGCATCAATCAAATAATCAGGAAATCAATAGCATCAGAAATTTAAAAAAAAAATAAAAAAAATATGTCCAATGTCCTGTTACAATTCTTCGAGTTTGTTTTTTCCTAATTATAACTTCGTTCTATCAGTTAAAATCAAATTGAAGCTAACGAATAAGTTAATCCCGATTATTACACTTCCAATGATGAGAAACTTAAAAAAAAATGATTAAATTGATCGTGGGTACTAACCTTTCGATTGGACGATATGTCTCTCTTGCGAATGACATTATTATTGATCCTGTTTGACAAAAAAAAACGCAATCGTTAGAATTTGAAACTGAAAAATGGAAGCAAATATCGACTAGCATACAAAAAATCCAGCAAACAAAAAACGGGCTCATACAAAACAAAACCCGAGCAATATTTCCGAGTTAGTAAAATTATTTTCATGTTACTCTTCTTAATATTGTTTATACCATAATTAAAATAAAATATATATAAAATAAAGAAAATTTATAAATAAGGTAGATACTCCCACTTATGGAGTTTATTATATTTGATAATAATAATAAAAAGGTGGATTTTAAATATTGTTATATCTTGATATGCCCTAGATTTTTTATTCTAAAATGTAAGTATGATGATATGGAGATAACAAAAATATCTAAATTTTAAAGATTTTGATGGGTATCACGATTTTATTCTTTAAATAAAATATTTTTTTACCTATTTTGCGGTTTTGTTTTTCTGGAAATTTCGCGCTCATGCCATCTATATAAAGTGCTCCAGCAACATTGGCGTCATGTTGTTTCGGCAGTGAGTTTTTTCCCGGCTAGGGTTTTTTTATCTTGCTTTTTTGATTCATATTTTTATTATTGTTAATACTATTAGTAGTTAATATCCGATCTTTATGATGTTGTTTGGTTTTGGTTTGCAGATGTTGGTTGTGCTTCCATTTGCTTCAGGCTTTAGTGCCGAAAATTAAATCAATGATGCCGTGTAAAAATGAGGTGATGAGTTTTTTTTTGCAGTGCTACGCATTTTTGTTGTTCCTACGCGTTTTTGTTGTTCGCTGTTGTTGTTTTTACTGTTATGTGATCTATCAATATTAGGAAACGATTTAGTCATTGTGCAACTTCTTTTTTTCTTTAAAGCTCTTGGTGCAGTTGTTTGTTTCTTCTTGTGAACCGATAAGGTAAGGGATTCCTTTTTCATATTAATATTTGTTACTTCCCTATGGTTTTCCTAGATTTTATTTTTTCGTTATCAAAGTCAACCTAGATACTATTAAAAATCATGATTCTTCTACTTTCTGCTTGCAGGTTATTTATTTGCATGATGCTGCTGTATGATTCTGCTTACCGTACCTGATCACCAAAATTACTTAATTACTTAATTGTAGGCTTACTTTTTTATTTTCCATTCCTCTTAGATATCACAATATGCTACATTGTGGACATGATGATATTAGTTTTCGAGTGCTTTCTACTTATTTAACACCACCAACTCTTTGACTTCCTGCTTGGTTACAACGGTATTGTTTAATGGTAAGCTATATAAGATGTGTCAGACATTCGTGGTTCAGAACTTAAGTATTTTCCTGCTTCTTTAATTTGGGTAAACCTCTTTGTGTTTAATGTGTTTCATAGTTGATCTGAGACTCTATAAGAGTATCAGTTTACATATCGACATCAGTCGCAACAACGAGTTACCAAAATCCACACGAATGAGAGGATTACACGTTCTCTGAATTTAGTTAGTATTTTATTTGTTTAATCTTTGTTGCCCCACATGCCTATATGATTAGACACGTAAATCCTAGCCCAATTCAATTGTACAACTCCTTATGGTGACGACAGAAGCTGAAATAGGAGTTTTCAGTACCCTTCAATGACAATAACATCCCATCACAACAGTTCTTGGATGTTGTTTCGAGATAATCTTTTGATTTTGTCGGGTAAATTTGAATTTTTGTTTTTGTATACAGCGATTAATTGGATTTCAAAGAATAGGTTCAATTCAATTAATTTCAAAGAGTAATTTATTTTTTCAGTATAATTCTAATAAATAATATGACAACATAATAGATATTTTACAAAATTGAATCAAAAGATAATACCACATTATCATTTTCGAGTTTTTTTTTTGTGGTAAATATAAATTTGATTCTAAAAACTCCAATGAACAAGGATATATATAGAAGAAAAAATATTTTTTTCTCTTAAAAAAAGAAATTATATCTTTACATTTTTTCTTAGTAAATATAAAACATTAATTCCAAATAGAGCACTATCTCCATGTATAAAAACGCTTGGGAAAAACCAAGCCTCATTCTCGCCGTCGCTTGAATGCTTTTTTTTTATGGATGTTTATGTTGAATATTAATCTGATATGTGGATGTTGTTTTTGTTTTGCGGATATATTGGCGATTGGTTCTCTCATTTGAAAACTGCTCGGGTGAGTTTTATTTTCTTATTTCGAATTCTTCATTCAAGTGGGAAATTCCTAGGATTTTATTCTATGATAAAGTTTCAATGATTTATAAAAAAAAAATTGTAAAAAAAATTCTTCTGTGTAGGGTTTATTGATGAATATACGAGATTTGTGTCTCTTACTGTTTTCCAGGTGTTTATATCGTTGACGTGTTGGAGTTATGTAACTCAATTTTTTTCTTGAACGAATTCATATTGATTCTGATGTTTTTTTTAGATATGGATTTTCAGTGCAAATGTTTTTATTTTTGTGATTTTATGATGATTATTTGATTGGGCTTTTTTTCGTTGAAGAAGATTTGGATATCAGTACCACGAGGGTACTTACGATTCTATATTTTCCCGATTGTATTTGATATTGAGATGATTAACAAGTCCATAGTTTCTAAATTTGTTTGGCGATAAAATTCCTGATTCAATGTGTGGCTAAACCGCTCATTGCCAATTATCTTAGAAATGGTTCTGGTTCATTGCTTTTCAATAACTAAATTTACCTTCTCTTGCAGCTCTCTTGACATGGTTTCTTTCATGTTGTTTGCATGAACTTTAGAGAATGGAATTAGTGTTCTTATTTTCCAAATTCATACATCTTTTTTTATGAAATAGCAATGCTGAACCCAAAGATGAAGACCTTGGATTTGTGTATGAACCCATAGTGAAGGTATTAATTTGTTAAGTTTCTACATTTCAAATTCATCCTATATTGTATTGTTTTGAAAAAATCACACTCAATTTGCTCCTTGACTCAAAAAGATATATTAATTCTCCATGTATTCGCTTGGTTGAGTTTTACCTGTGATTTGATCCAAATTTGCGCTTGATGCAGGAAGCAACTAGCAAACACAAGTTTGTAGCTGAAAAAGGTTAATAATGTGTCTCCAATAGCCGTTTGAGCAGGACATCACCTAAGAGGTTGTATGGAAATACCCTGTGGAGTAGCCCCAAACAGTCATTTGCTTAGTCCGACTCTCCCACAAAAGGTATTGTTTTAATTTCTACTTCAAGATTCTCTTTTTTTTTTTATTTTACTTGCTCATAGCTTATGTAGTGGATTCTACTTCAAGATTCTCTCTTTTCTTTATTTTACTTACCCAGAGCTTATGTAATGGATACATGTTTAGCGTATTGGCAGTTGGGTCTTAATTTTTCTATGAATTATTAAGAGGTTGATATATTTATTTTCTTGAAGCTCTTTCGTCCGACTGAGATATGATACACGCTCACCATTTAGTATGATTTTTTTTTATTTGGTTACATTAGGTGTACCTTTCAGGCAGACATTGTAGAACGAATACATATTTTTGCATATGCTCAACACTACATGAGGTACCTTTACGGATAACTCTTATATTTTATTACTGTTCTTGCCATCAAAAAGGAGATCAGTAAAAAATAATATGGGTCAGGGATTTATTGTGCTACATTTTTTTTTCTTTGGTTGTTTTATGTCACCCCGCAGACTTCTCCAAACTACTTTCTCTTGAGAACATGACGGCTGTAAACAGACCAAATTGAAAGTGCTAATACTTTAATGGGTTTTATGGAGTTCGAAAACATGGACAAGATCTGAATTATGTAAAAAGCGCGCACCAGATTTCGTCTCGCTTGTTCATTTTTCTCCATGTGTCTTCTCCACTGCTATTCAACTTGCTAGCATGGGTAAACATAGTAGTGACAAATCTGTTCGTTGTTTATCCTCATGTTGTCTTTTAGTGAACCCTACTCAAATCCTGCATAAAAATTTATGGCTGAAAAATAAGCACTCGACTAGACCTCAAAGTTAAGGTTTTTTCATACATGATGGTATCAACAAAACGTGAAGTGCGGTAGACAACTCATAAAAGAGTTACAGGGATCGACTAGAATTCACTCCGTAAACAAATGTATATCAACCCCACATTCTAACAAGATAAAACAATATAGGGAAAAATCACGGTCATGTAGCTCTAGATTTAACTGACCTTCTTTAGTACCTGGCGGAACTTCATAGTTATTTCTATATTCTGTTCTCATTTGGTTCTCACTTTATATTTGACAAGAAGCGCGTTTTATTTAAAACCACGCGGACCAACTAAATTCGTGTATATGAACAAAATCGGTGGGAGGGTCTTTTACGACCGCCCGTGGCTCTTCCACCATCGCCCAGTATAATTAGGTTTTCTAAAAATTATTTTACAACTTATTTACTCACATTATCCTGTTTTATCTTAAATAAATATAATATTTTATATTTTAACTTTATCCTAAAGAATATTTTATATTAAAAAAAGAAAACAGTTGGACCCTAGAAAGCCTTCATTTTGCTTTGATTTTCACGTTTGTCCATCTACGTGACTTGCTAAAAAAAATATTTGGTACCAAAGGAACTTCCCTAAGATTCCCATTACAAAGCTAAACTCAGGGAAAAGTAAAACTAGAAAATTGTTCGAATTTTACATTTCAAAGCCGAGAACATGCTATAATTATTTGGTCAACCCAATGGTTTATTTTGGTAGCTTTAACTGAACAGGTAGACTTTGATACTAAGAGTTTCTGATGATTTATTTTATTTTATTTAGTATTTTCAGTGATTTAGTTTTTAAAGTTTCATATTATACCAATCACTTTAGTTGTATAAGATGTTAGATGATTTGTGCAAAAGAATTATTTGAATCCGGATGATTTGTACCAATGAATTATTTGAGTCTCGAAGATGTACACTAAACCATAATAACTTTTCTATTGAGAAAATTTTCATCTTACAACATTATATTATTGTAACAGTTTTCATCTTAAAAGTCCTAATTTTTTGTGCCTTAACAGTTAATAATTTCGATGTAGCTTATTGTCTTCTTATTATCCTCGCTAATTGTCATCTCACATGCATCATTATTTTTCCACTTATGATTCATACAGGTATATGATTTACAATGGTTATATGAGTTTTTTTGCAAAGTTCTTCAATGACCATGACCATGAAAGATGATTTACTTTAATTCTATTTTGTGGATCTTACTAATTGGGATTATTGATTTCAAATATTTTTTGCGCGCTTTATTTGTATATGGAGAATAAAATGTTTAAATCGAATGCTCGTGTAGTTGTAGTAGGTGTCTGTAAAACTGGTAAATCATGTTTATAAGTCCCGATGTTAAAGAAAAAAAATCGTGTGGTTGTATATTTTATTATAAGGACTTTATTAGCATTTGAGTTTTTTGATATTTACATTTTTAGCATAAAGAATGGTCCTATGGATGAAATCCGATTAATGTAAATTGATAATGAGACAACTTACAAACCTTAGGATCGTCGGATATCGTTGATTAGGATGAAATTGGGATGGTCGGATGCAACGTTTGTCTCTCAAAATGTTATCCGACCGTCCAAAGTTCAAAAATACCGTATGTTTTGTATTTGTGATTTTATTGTCTCTGTATTATTTAATTCTAATTTATTCTTAGTTTGATGATTTCCACGTAGAAACCATTTTTAGGCAGAGGAGAGAAAACAAAAAGAAAACCCATTAAACAACCAAAAAAGCTCATTGCTCCCAATTATTTTACCTTAAAAAAAATACCCAACACAGTCACATGACTTAATTGAGATTAATGAATACTTAAAAATCAAGTAACTGTATTTTTTTAGGGATATTGTATCATAATTTCGATAACGCTTTGGCTGATGAAATAAAAAATAAATAAATAATTGAGTGGACCAACAGAGACGAGAATATATAAAATAAATGCATGAGCTTTAGAAATTTAAAGAATGTCAATGCAATGAAAGATTGGTGCGATAACACTCTTTATCAATTTATGAAACTTGAATAAATACCATATGCTTTGAAGATGTCTAAGGTTTCCTACGAGTCCCATATTACATAAAGGTTTTCATATTTTTCCAAGAATTTCCTGATTTCTCCCTACTCTGAAATCATATACAAACTTAAAACATAATATGAGTTTAATTTCAAATAGTCCATTAGACTACAAATTCATATTGGATTCTAGGAATTATAAAACGTGAGACTTAAATATCATATGAAGCATTATTATGGTAAATTTTTTTTTTTTTTTATATTCGCGTGAAAACGTGTAAACCTTTATTTTAGGAAAAATTCTATTACCCTCTTTTCTTTTTTTTTTAAGCAATTATACTACATTCTATTAGTTTTTCAATAATATCCTCTTATTTATTTGCACTGAAATGAAGTTAAAAAATGATCAAATATTTGACAACCGAAAACCAGACCCGTGCGTAGCACGGGTGACCAACTAGTTGAGGAAGAAACGTTAATTTAAGATTTTTTTTTTTCAATTTAAGATATATCGAGTTATTATACTAATTTCTTTATATAATTTAATAATATTTTAACTAATTATGAGCGCTCCAATATCTTTGTGGTCTTTTCATATACAAAAACAAAATCATAAAATGGAATAGAAATAGTTTTCATGAATTACAGTTAGAAAATATCGGCAACACCACATCCTGTTGAACCGGTCAAATATACATTATAGATGGCCCTCTTGGCAGCTGATTTACCATCTTCGACAGTTAAAGTCGAAATCCTAAGGATTTTTAAAAAAAAATTGAGAGAAAATTATTGTTTTGGAAATAATGGACATTAAACACATAGAGGTGAAAGATCCCACCCCTTGTTATCTAAGGCCAAGCTATCAATGATACTGATGAACCACTGCCAATAGAATATCGTGTCACTGGTGTTGATCCACCATTGTGAAAATAATGCATTTTTGATAGAAAAGATATTGGTTGGGATTCAGAAACAAAAATTTAAGATAAATAAAAAGCAATTCATTAATAAGAATCGAACAACTTTAGAAAGAGTAAGTCTTGGTTTTTGTTAGCATTAAACCTGACCATTCGCATCCCATCCTGCCAATCAAAGTTCCACTATATCACGGTTGCCTTTATTAGCCAACTTATCAATTTTATACTCATTCAGATATCGACAACACTCCTCCAAAGAAGGATGTGAAATTTTCTGATAGAAACAAGAAAGAAAAAAGTCAATCAACAATACAAGTGGAGAGTTTTGAATTTATTCAAGAGCAAGGCCGAATTGATTTGGGGCTTGATTTACTGAACGATATGGACAAGATCCTGAGGGTGAAATCAGTGGAGAAGGATGCTTTAATGACTGCTGCTGCCACTGATTTCTTGTGACTGAATGGGTATAAATGTAGAGGATTAACTTGCCTTTCCATGTACTCGATTTGTTCCAAATTTAATCAACAATCGACTTGAAACTATCTTGTTTATTTTACCAAGAAAAAGGGGAGGCGCATAATATTTCTCATGAAGACCATACTTTTTATTTGAAGTAAACAAATTAATGATCACGTTTTTGTCTTGATGACATGCGTTTGCTGAAGAAAATACTTGATTCTTTGAAATTTATAACCAAACTTGAAACATAGTTGAAATACTTAGTATTGTTTTTTAGGTTATTCGTATCTTTATATTTTATTTTGCAAAATAACAAGAAATCATTTGTAAAAAAATTATGATATATGCTAGCCACATTTGTTTGGCTCTATATATATTGGTTTTTTTTCTTCATAATTTCGCCTTTTTAGGAAAAACCTCCCATATGCATTAATAAAATATAGAATCGATCGTTTTAGCTAGTGTTCTGGTATTTTAATATCAAAGTGAATATTTTTCGAACAATATTAACAAATATATACTAGTTGTATGCACAAACACATGCATATATAATATGCATTACAATATTTTTGATGACCTTAGCAAAATGGGCCAAGATGAATTTTTATTATTGATGAGGCTGACACATGCTTTACAAGGGAATTTACATATTTCGCGTTTTTAGAAGTCATAAAGACTCTTTAAATTTCTTTTAATAAATCTCCACAAGCCACGATAAACTTCGAGAGAGTATATCCAAATATCTGGATTTATATAAAGTTCCCCTAAATATTTCATATTAAAAGTCTATCAAAATCTCGATAATTCTAAATTCACTAACCCTCTACAAGTTTTACGCGAAAACCATATAGAAGAATTGAAACATAAATACAATTCGTATTTAAATATATCATCTTACACTATTTTTAATAAAATATCAAATAGTTAGTATTATATAAGAAAGAAACTTTCATTCAATCTTATAAAATACCTTAGACATATTAAGTTTTAAGACAACTTCATTAATCAAGTTATATTCTTTTTCATGTGATCAATCATTTCACAGGCTATAATTTTGTTGTCATATATGTTTCTTTGAGGTATACAAGTAGTTTGGAAAGGTGAGATGATCATGTGGAGAATAGGTCGTTTGATTATCTTGGCTAAAAGTTTTGAAATGATTTTGCAGTTTATGTTACAAGAGATTATTGGTCTGAAGTCTTCTAACGTTTGGGACATTCAAATGCATGTGCATTTCTTTTTAAAGATGCAAGCCCCATATGTTAACTTGGTAATACCTTGATTCAGAACCTGAACGGTTACGAGATTGACCATGACATTTTCCATAGACCTAGACTAGAAGTATAAAACAAATATGACACATTCAGAACACTTAACTACATAGTTACGTAACACAATCTGATGAAGAAGTCTAACTATTTCTTGTCGATTCCTAATAACATGCTTAAATAGCCTAGTTTGGATTAAGATTAACACATCCAAACCATTTAACAATATACAATCTACATATTGCAAAGATGCTATGATCCAAATATTTAAACATTCCTCAAGAGTTTTTTCAAACTTATAGTAACACAGTTCACAAATGTATAATAAGGTCCATGGAACCCACTAAATGTCAAGGACTTTTATAGACAAGCAATGACAAAAGTTGACCATCATAAGCTTTCTTAGGACATAATCTGTGGTATGAGGCTTCATCGAAATCATCATTTTATATTTATATTTATATCTTGCTAGTAGTGTTTTTGGCGATATTGTTGTTGATGGTGTCTTTGGATATGTTCTCGGTACTGGTGTACTTTAAAGGTTTGTGGATCTTGTTGTTGTTGTTAACCGACTTCGTCCATAAACTTATTAAAAAAATCCCTTAAATCAGATAATGTTTTTGGCAATATTGTTGTTGATGATGTCTTTGGATATGTTCTCGGTACTGGTGTACTTTAAAGATTTGTGGATCTTGTTGTTCTTAACCGATTTCGTCCATAAACTTATTAAAAAAATCCCTTAAATCATAACTCGACTAGTGTTTCAAGTGCCTTGTTCAAGGAATAAAAAATAATATTTTAAGTTTGAGTTTTAAATGTAAATAAAACAAGCATAACTAAACACGAAAAATGAGAACAAATAAAAGTTAAAATGGAGTAATAGAACGAAGAATGAAAGAAAAAAAAATCCGTTCCAATAGAGCAGATCTAAGTAGAAGAAAATTCAACTGCCATCTATTTCTTTTGTCCTAAAGTTTTAGAGTTTGAGGAAGGAAAAAAGTTTTAGATATGAAAAATACTGGTTTTAATGCATTTGCACATGATTTCATTGTTATTAATATGTCTGAGGCGGATACACGCACATTCGACTGACAAACACGGCTCCGAAAGAAGTGTCTATGGATCGATGCTACCCACTAATGGTAATAACATACTTTTCCATATTAGCATTTTTCCCGAAAATGTTAAATGTCCCCAAAAATCCCCCCTCATGATGTATTGTGTTCCCATTAGTTCATGGTATTCAACCATGAACCCACCACGACGCAAAATGATTCAAAGGCTTCCGGTATCTAGTGTATTAGATGAAGCCACATCATGGGAAACGATTTTGGGAGGACGTGTATCCAGGGGCGGAGGCACATAAAGAATGAGTATGCAATTGTCCATCCTTGGTTGCGAAACTCCTCCATTGAGTATTTATTTCTTTAAGCCCAAATTTGAAATTTAAGCTTTTTGCGTTCTCTCTGGAAATAACTTTGTACCCCTTGGAAAAGTTACCTATATTAAAACTAAACAAAAAAAGATACCTATATATCTATTTACTACGAACACTTGAAAAACAACCATGGAGGCATGAATAGAACATACCACATCATTGATCATTCTTTAAAGAAAAAATGTTAGAGTAATTACTGTTAGTGTTATTTTGAAGTTTTTTTGAGTGAATATCATCAAGAGGTAGGGTTCTTTTGGAGTGAATCATTTGCGAAGCCGTTTCTGGAATGAGTTGTTGAACAATTGTTTACTAACCTACATTGAGCAATAACTTTTTTACAAAATTAGCAATGACAAGATTATAACGCGATTTCATGACACGAAAACACGTCGCCGGTGTTGTTGAATATGAAAAAAATTGTTTTTTTTTCGGTAAGGCATAAAAAAGTATTTTTTTGGGTAATCATAATGGGAAGTTAAACACAAACTACTCAACCAGCCACGAATACAACAACCACATGACCAACAACCAAGAAGAACAAATATGATAACTATCTGGGTTTGATGGGTACCACCAATTTCAGGATGGATTAAAATCAATACAGATGGAGCGAGTAAAAGCCAACCAGGAGGTTAGCCTGAAACTGCAGGTGCATGATGGATATGCCGAAATTCACAAGGAGCGGTCATAATGGCTATGGCAGCACCAATTGGGAAAACGTCAGCTTTGGTGGCAGAAATGTGGGCTCTTCTCCTAGCCACTAGAATGGCTACGACAAAAGAATGGAAGCACATCCTTCTTGAATTAGATTTTACGGCGCTGGTGACGATGATTAATCAGGACAACTCACAAGCCCCTTTGATCATTCAGACAATGCTGCAGGAAATCCACTACCACCTTCGTCAAATTTATTGGTACGTAATTGCACACGCGTATAGAGAATCAAACCAGGCGGCAGATGGATTCGCAAACTACGCAGCACTGAAACAGTTACAAGCAGGAAACAACAACAACACCAACTTGACCACAAATATATGGGATTATACATGCCCAAATTTCCTTAATGTAATTGTAATGAATGATTCGATGGGGACCTTGTACCCAGAAAAATAATCTCTTAATAAAATAACTACTTCTTTCAAAAAAAAAATAAAAAAAAATTGGTTTTGGGGGCTTTATATAGAGAACAATGCAAGCATAAATTAGGGAACAATGCAACCATCAAAGAATTCACTAGCTAATATATCTCTTGCATTTGTGTATTTGTTGCTACGAAACGCTACTGGGTGTTGTAATACAATCTTTCACGTGTATCAAAAAAAGAATGAGTCTTTTTTGTTTTGTAGTATATTTTTTCATTTGCCCAACTTTTTCAAAATCCTGACTCCACGTGCATGTATCAAAGTGGTCTCAGCCGCACAGCCAAACCTCGAGGACCATAGCAAATGCAAAACCTCGGTCTAAGATCGTCAACGATATTTTCCTCCCTCTTCACGCCAATCCACACCTAAAAAGATTGCAATTGGAGTACCAAAAACAGATAGGAAACACGAGCAATGGCAGCAGCAACTCTATCTCTGCTCAACATTTTCTCTATCAAAAACCCTAACAATCTAAAATATTTCTATTCCCTTTCACTTCTCCCTCTCAAAGGACTTCATTTATGCAATAACCCTAGAAAATTCACTAGTTCTGTCACAATTTCTTCTACAGAGCCACAAATTTCTCTCAATTCTACCAGTGTCAATGAAGAACTCGAAAGCTATATTTCATGTTCGATGCCTGGGAAATCACGCAAAGTCGCTGTTCTTATTAGTGGTGGCGTTGATAGCAGTGTTGCTCTTCGTCTTCTCCACCATGCTGGACATTCTTGCACAGCGTTTTACCTCAAAATATGGTTTCAGGTAATGCATTTTGATCTTTGTTTAGGTTACACATTTTGATTATATTGTACTCTATTGTGGTCTGGGTTTTTACCCAATCAAATCCTTTTAAGCATTTCAGTACTCTTCATTCGATCCTGACATTTTGTTGATTTATATAGGAAGATTATGAAAACTTTTGGTCAGCTTGCCCATGGGATGAAGACTTGAAGTATGCAGAAGCTGTTTGTAATCAGGTAGCAGTTTTTACCTAGTATGTTTTCGTAATTTTGATTTCTCTGATTTTTCTGCGTATTTGGGGTTAAAATTTAAACTGTACGAATTAATCTAGAAGATCATGTCTGTATTTGCATTTCTTACTCGTTTTTCCTTACCTGTAGATTGGCGTACCTTTGGAAGTTGTTCATTTAACAGATGAGTACTGGAAGAATGTGGTAATGAATTTCATCTGCCAGAGTTTTTCCTTTCGTTAGTTCTTTATGGTTTCACAGTATGGATATACACTCATTTTACCATATGTCATTTATCTTGAACTATCATTACCACCTTTCTTTTGATGGAGTCATCTTCTCTGATATTTCAGGTGTCTTACATTATCGAGGAGTATCGATGCGGTAGAACTCCCAACCCGGATGTCCTTTGCAATACTAGAATTAAGTTCGGTATGTAGCTCAACATACTACTTGAAGAGTACAACATCCATTGTCTGTCTCTGATTTGTATCTATCTTTCAGGCGCTTTCATGGATGCTATTAGCACTCTGGGTTTTGATCATGTTGCTTCTGGACATTATGCACGAGTAATTCATTCATCATATGAAGCAAATGGAACTTCCCGCCTGGAATTATCAGGGGACATGGTACCTAAGCAACTTAATTTACTTTAGTTGCATTTACTCTTTTCTTTAGTTGTAGTTTTGCATTTTGGTACTCGTGGTTGGTCACTTGGTCTTCGTACATCCTGGAATTGTGTTTTGTTCCCCCCATTCCATCTAATTTTTTGTTGTTACCTAAACAAAGAGAAAAGCAATTTACATTGTTGCTGCTGAATCAGTCGTTACCTGGTTCATGCTTAGTACTTTTCTTATTTTTCCTGCTCTCAGTTTCGTGTTTCTCATACTGTCCTCCCCGAAAATCACTTGTGTGGTTTTGCTTCTTCCTTTAGTTTGACATGCTTTGTTTAATTACCGAGAAGTCGGGTACTTTTTTGAGACTTAAGTACTAATTTAGAACAGTTCAAATTTTCAGGTCAAGGATCAAACGTACTTTCTTTCTCATCTTTCTCAGGGGCAGCTTAGACAACTACTTTTTCCTCTTGGATGCATCTCAAAGGTTAGAAATATTAACTATGGCACATAATTTCTTCTGTTCAGATAATGGTGATTTTTAGTTGCAGAGGCACATAATTCAGGAAATAGGACTTCATTGTTAGATAATAAACACCTCCTTGGATTAAATTCGGGTTTGGTTGCGTATTATGTAATTGTAATAAGTGAAATATGCATTTTTATTAGAGAATGAATCTAAACTTCAGTTTAACTAGTTAACATATTCAACAATCCTATGGAAACTTAAATTCCTGGAGCTACTTATGTTACTAGTATTATTTTTATAAATCTAATACAAAAGCTTGTGTACTGGTTACCATATTTTCACCAAAACTTTGTTCACGTGAGATTATCAACATAGAGACTGCAATCAGTATATCGCACCATGATTCACCAAAGACCAAGCGGAAGACTGCATTTCTTTCCTTCGGCAGCTCTATTGTTTTCCTTCAGAAAAGAGAAAAGGGGTATTCATCAGACTACAAAGGCAGCATCTTTCTCTCTTTTTTATCCCTTGTTGTGAACCTACAAAGGGGGTATGCTGTATTAAAGCACATGATTTAGATACAAGCTACCTCTCTTATCTTTTGAACCTTTATGAATGCGTAAGCTTTTTATGCCTTCTTTTACCATTACATACTCATAACCTGGTTTTTAAAAAAAGAATCTGATATTTCGTGTCACTAGGGCTCGTAGGTCATACGCGTTAATGAGATGACCTTAACCGATCCTAATCCTACTATGTTTTTTTTGAAGCATAATCCTACTATGTTAATCTTACAGCATTGTGGAATCTTTGTAGGACGAAGTGCGTAAGTTGGCTACAAAATTGGAGCTTCCTAACAAAGAAAGGAAGGACTCACAAGGAATATGTTTTCTTGGGAAGGTAATTCTTTTTTTCTAGTGACTTCTTGCTTAGGAAACTAGAGGTTCTTCAACGTTGTCAACCCCCTGGCATTCTTCGATTTGCTCCCTATGTTTGTGATGGAAACTTCCCAAATACAAATACAAATCTTTTGTGAAATGAGCTCAAAGTTTTTGATTCTTTGTTGCCAGCATTTCAGGTTTAGCTCAGGAAGTCGACTTTTAATATATTTTACAAAATTATATGTCAAGCCAGTGTGTCTTTAGTTCATGCATTCAGGGATGAACTGGAAGATGCAGCATGAGAGGGTGCAAACTAATAAACTTTCTGAAAATAGTTTTTTCTGTATAAATAATGATGATTTAAATTTCCTGATTGTATTAGCTGTTGCGTTAGTTTATGGCAGTTGTTGAATTAGTTTAAGCTTCCACTGTTGGTTAATTTCATCTTCGATTATGCCAATCTTTCAGCAGTTCTTTTTTTTTTTTTTTAAATTAATTTACTTTTTAAATTACATTGCTTCACCATTAATTTTCAGTTTGCTTATCAACTTATGTCGGTATGCAACAGTTGTATAATTTCATCCTTTTTGTGGAATGTAGATAAAGTTTAGCGAGTTTGTTGCAAGGCATATCGGGGAGTTGGAAGGCATCTTACTCGAAGCTGAGACTGGAAATTTCCTCGGCAAACACAGGGGATTTTGGTTCTACACCATTGGTCAGCGCCAAGGTCTACGCCTCCCTGGTGGACCCTGGTATGTTTGCCCCTAATTATCAGGCATCTCGATGGGAATATATTGGGACTGTTAGGCGTCAACTGTAGTACTTTCAGGCTTGTTTTTTTAGGAGTGTTTACATTCCTATTTGGGCTTACTGATAGTTATGTTCTATATAACCCTGCATTTTCTGTAGGTATGTTGTCGAAAAGGATGTTGAAAACAATGTGGTCTTTGTATCGAGAAACTATTTCTCTTTTGAGAAAAGAAGGCGAAGGTTCCGCGTCGGATCACTGAAATGGCTTAATGGGCCACCAGTGGACCAGTTTGACCAGCTTCTGTGCAAGGTGCTGAAACCTCCTTTTTTCTTTACCTTCTATTCTATCCACGTTTGATGAAATTTTAGACTCTCAATGCTCATAGATATTGATGAATATTCGTCTAGCATGTCTCCAGTACCTTATGTCACAAAGCTTAATTAGTTGGTACCTATCAATCAATCATGTCAAGGACTTCTGATCATTCAAGTAATCTTATTAAGCAATCTTTCAAATACTCTAGATTGCTAATGGAAGTGAGACATTCTCAGGTACGACATGGGCCCAGCTTCTATAGTTGCAGCCTAACAATGGAACCAGGTGAAGACTGCAAGGAAGATTCTGCTGTTGTCCATTTATGTGAAGACGATCAAGGATTAGCTGCGGGCCAATTTGCTGCCTTCTACAGGGAAAAAACCTGCTTAGGTTCTGGTGTAATTCTGGAATCTTGGGACGATCAGGGTTTCCCAGTTTGTGATAAAGCTCTTGAAATTGCTAAAATGAAGTACAAATCAAAACTCGGGAAACCAGTTAAGATAATGACGAAACAAGAGCCGTCTTGTCCGAGGAACTCTAAGCAGAAACACATTGTTGAAGAGCTTAACAAAGAATCCATGGATGTAACTGAGTCACATATACAGACATCTAAAGAAGGGTTGATGTCTAGTTCTTCTCTAAATTTGTTTCACAAACTTAAAGAGAAGCTCATGTGTATATTCTAGGTCGCTCTGTAAATTTGTAATAGCTTTTTTCTTGTAAAACGTAGTTTTAATTGGATACCTCTGAATTTACTGTGCTGAGAAGTGAAATGGTCGATGGTCCAAGAGATCAGAAAGGCCAAAGTTTTGAAAATCTGATTATGTGCAGGGCCTGGAGGCCAACAAATACAACAACAAATAATACTATTACCCTCAGAAATATTATTGGATAATATTTATTGTATCATAGGAAAAAAAAAAAAAAACTTTTTATTAGTAGTAATTGCAACTTTTGTTGATTGAATTAGAATTTGTCAATGCACCTCAACCCAGCTACATCCAGGGGTCTTTTTTACCCCTATGCATCTGATCATGTCTTCCACATTCTTAGCATCAGACCATCTGTTTACACTAGCATATATGTTGGCCAAAGCCCTAAAAGAACCTAAACTTGCATCTCCAGTAGTAATTATAATCTGGCCTATGCGGTCGCACATCTCACTATCCCCATGGATTTTATAAGCATTAAGGAGTGCACTCAACACTGATCCATTTGGTGCCACTGGCATCTCCCTGACAAAAGCCTCCGCTTCGTGTAAGAGTCCAGCTCTACCATACATATCAACAATACAAGCATAATGCTGCATATCTGGTATGATCTTATAAATGTCTTTCATAGCTTTGAAAAAAACAAACCCCTCTTTTACAAACCCTCCATGGCTGCAAGCAGATAACAAGCTAAGGAAAGTGACACTGTCAGGTCGGAAGCCATTGATTAACATAAAAGAGAAAAGCTGCATAGCTTGTTTTCCTTGGCCATTCTTGGCCATACCATTTATCATGATGGTCCATGAAAACAAATCCTTGCATCTTAAACCTTTAAACACCTTAATAGCCATTTCCATGTTACCAAATTTGACGTACATGTCCAGTAAAGCATTCCACAGGTGACTGTAACCGCCTATCATTAAATCATGTCGCCCTTCCATGTAAGAATGAACCCATTGCCCCAAACTGGAAGATCCTACAGAAACGCACACAGATAAGATAGTGACCAGAGTAGCATCATTGGGCTTAGTTTCTCCTCCTTGAATCATCATATGAAAATAACTAATTGCATCTTCATAAAACATTGCTCTTGCATAACCACTGATCATTGTAGTCCAAGAGATAACATCTCTGCTAAGCATAGACTCAAACAAAATCCAAATATTATCATCACCAACTGAATTCCTAATACTATAACAGTGAACAGATTTCCCAAGTTAACAGCTCTCAATACAGAACAAGCTGATAAAACAGTAACTAAAGTCATTGAATTAGGACTAGAATCAATCGATCTAAAGACTTCAAGAGCTTCCTCTTCATATCCATTTTTAACTAGCCCTTGAATTACTGTAGTCCATGACACAATATTAGGAGATGACATATCATCAAATGCACGACGAGCAGAAAGAACGTCGCCGAAATCTGAATAGAATCGGATAAGAGAGTTTTGAATGAAAGTATCAGAACCATGACCAGATTTTACACTACATGCATGGATTTCACATCCTTTTCGAAATTCATGCAGTATGGAACATGCCTTGAGTGAATAGGTGTAACTGAAATGGTCATGGGTAGTTGGTTTTTGATACATTTGATTGAATAGTAAAACAGCATTTTTTGGATATTTTGTGAGTGTTAGAGTTCTTAGAAGAGAATTCAATTGATTGGGTTTCAGTGTTGTTGTAATGTGAGCTTGAATTTGTTTAAGCTGTTGAGAAGTTAGAAGAGAAGAATTGCATTTTGTACGCATAACTTAAAACAAAGCCAACACTTCGCACCAAAAATGATCATTTTTATCTTTAAAAAGAAAAAACACCTCTTGGGCTTTGTACTGGGCCTGGGTTTGGTTAAGTCCAGGTGCATAGTGAAGTACGAGAGTTTGACTTAACAAAACAACTCCTGGTTGCACAGGATAAATACTCCTCCATCGTATAACACTTTCATTTTCTCTAATATCTCAAAAACCAAGTAGAAACTCTTTTTCTTTCTCACCTCTGTGTGTATCTTTCTCAATCTAGGGTTTCTAAATGGCGATGGCTGGGCGTTTCGGTTCAAAACTCTCACTCATCAGTAAGGCTTTGCAAACTGATGCACTTGTTACACAGAGACCAGCCCTTCAACAAACCTCTGAGGTAATAATAATTTCATTTTTGACTATAAATCTTGTTCCGATTATTAACTTGATCTGTTCTATAAATCTCGTAAAGTGAATTAGATTTAGTAATATGTGAAAATTATTTACTTGATTTTTGGTGATCTTTTGTAAATCTGAGATTTTCTGTTGTCGTTGAATTTAGCTTTCCTTTAATATTTTCCCCAAATGCCTTTGTTACAAGGTCCATGTTAAACTCATGTTTATTCTCTATTGGGTTAGATTGTTTTGTTCTGATGGCTGAATCCTTTTTTTTATAGGTCGTGAGGAATTATGCTACTGCCGCAGGAACCAAGGAGGCAAAAGTTAGGGTATGATACTGTTGTTTTGTTTTTTTGGAAAAGCTTGTATGACAGTTTTTGGGTACATTTACACCAATGAAGCACGACCATCAAAAAATTGTCAATGTAGCGGTGGCCTCGTTGTTTTGTTTTGGCAATTATTTTATCTTGTCTATGTTACTGTGATGGTTTTAAGCAAAATTTAGAACTCATATACCAATGGAACTGTTGTTGTGAAAGGAAAAAGGAAATTCCAACAATTGTTTTCTGTGTTAGAGCCTAAGAAATTTCAAGCCAACACCATTTTAACACTTCATCAATAGTTTTATTCTAAAATTAAACATTAAGCATGGAAAGATTAACCAACATCATTGTAGAAAGATTATCATCTAAAAAAATTAGGTTCTGTACATATGAGGTACTGGGCTAATGGTATTGATTTAATGGAATATTGTTTTAACTAGCTTTTTAAAGATTAAAGTGTATACAAGCATTGCTATACCAACTGAAGGAAATAATTCACCTTTTCCAGCTTCTGGGCAAACTTCAGTTAAATTATTAGCTTAAAGGAAATTAGAATTATCTGTATGTGTTTGATGAGCTGCTTGACTGACACGCCGCCAGATTCTGTATGGAATGCATCACGATTCTATCAGACCTGTACATGACCCCTCTTTCCACCACAGTTCTCATTTGTGCATATGCAAGCATGATAACTTTTCTATTGTGATGGGATCTTAAGGTTATACAACCTCCAATTGCTCAGCTGAACTAGTGAACTCTAAATTTCCACATTGAGTTGGTATCGCATATCATCCAACTGCACTTGCTATGACTCGATGAGCGTGGATAGCTGTAGCACCTTTTGTATCTGGAACTGGGAGAGTTGAATGTTAGAGGTTCAGGTGTCAATAGATCAGTATTATTAATTAAAAATATTACTGTTCTACAATTTTTTCTCCTAGAATAAGCAGTAGTATAATTATCACTTAATCAAAAATCGTTTTATTGTTTCTGCCATCTGGAGTAAATCCTTCCACCGATAGTCTAAAGCTTGAAGTTTTGATCGTCTTTGGTTTATGTCCTTCTTTAATTGCATTTCAGGTGCCTCTTGCTTTGTTTGGTGGATCTGGCAACTATGCGTCTGCTTTATACATCGCAGCAGCAAAGGCCAATGCAGTTGAGAAAGTTGAGGCTGAATTGCTAGACCTTGCTGATGCTTCAGCAAGAAGTCCAATGTTTTCACAATTTACACAGGATTTGTCAGTGCCCAGAGATACTCGATTGAAGGCGATAGAAGCAATTACTGCCGACGCCAAGTTTTCAGATATTACAAAGAATTTCTTGTGTAAGTACAAATTTCTTTGAAGAACTTATAGGTTTTGTATTGCTGAAAACATAGAGTCCTATGTTAGTTTGTAGAGCTTACCAGTTCCACATCCATGACACTGGTATTTTTATATGGCATCAGAGTACTAGCTTTGGACACTAAATCTGTCAGGTTCTTGACTTATACATTAGCTCGTGTGTTATTGTATATGCTAATTATGCTCATTCCAGTGACCGATTTATGGAATTTGTTGGTACGCAAGTTTCATGATGTCTGTACTGTGTTGTGTTTTTCTAAAGCTTATTTGTATTGCTGCGGCAACTAAAAAGAGGACTAGAAACTTGCATCAATAGTTGAAGTGGTATTGATTTATTTTCCCATGGAAAGAAGTGCTGATAAACAAGGTGGCTAATGAGCTAGGAATGTATGATGTTGCTGGTGTTTGAGTTTAAAGTAGGAAAAATCTTTTGGTCGTTTGAACTTGGGATAGCTGTCCTACACAACTGACTCAGTATCACTAGAGCATTTTATTATGAATTATGAGCCACTAGCATAAATTTGGTCTTCATTTTTTTATGACCATCAACCTTTTGGGTCAACAAACATTAGTCTGCTCCTGAAGAGTGTCCTTTTCTGGTTTCATGACATCTTCTTTAGACTGGGCAGTGGGTCCTCTTCAGTTTTCGTAATTCAGTTCATTTAATTGTTGAAGCCTGCTTGTGAGTAGGGTAATGTAATAAGTGTCTAAGTTAAGCTAGATTTGGCTTCTACGGAAGCCTCATATAGTCATACTTATGCCATCTGTGATAGATGTATATGTTGTATTCAGTTTACTTCTGTTACAGGTTTATATGCTTTATTTAGTTTACTTAGATGTTGTAATATCTGACATGCATGTTTACAAATGTGTGAATGGCTCTTATCTTTGTTTCTTTGTGCGATATAGTTCGTATTGTTGCTAATCTGGCGATTTCCTCTTATAGCTGTCAAACTACAAACCATGAAATGTGTCATAGCTATCCTATATCACCGCGTTTGTTCAAAACCCTTAAATTATTGTGCTTTTCACTTTGTATCATCTGTTAGGTTTCGTTGCATTTCATAAATTTTGTGCATCATGGCATTCCTGAATTATTTACTTTATTTTGTACTAGCTGTTTTGGCTCACAATGGGAGGCTACGCCACATTGATACTATCACAAAGAGGTTTGTGGAGTTGACCATGGCACACAAAGGAGAGGTGTCTGCCATTGTTACAACTGTCATTGTAAGCCCACTTTACTCCTCGAAGTGTTTATATTCAGTCCAACTTCTAAGAGCAACATGCCTTAGTATATATTGCAGCTTGTAACAACATAGAGGGTATGAGTTTTTAAGGTTCAAGGATACTCGATGTTGACAAATAAAGCATATCAATGACTAGACTTATGTGGATGTTGTTTGCAACTGTGTTATTATAAAACCCTTAATTTATTTGTTTTTTCTTGTTCTTTTCCTTTAGCCTCTGCCAGCAGATGAGGAGAAACAGCTGAAAGAGACACTGCAGGAAATTATTGGACAGGGAAAGAAGGTTAAGCTCACACAGAAGGTAAAAATGGACTCACTTATCCAAGTTCTTGGTTTTCTGTTTTTTTATTGGTATCATTCTGCTGAAACCAATTGACACAGTTTGATGCAAAAGTCTGACTGGTAGCACCTTCTTTTATTGGCAGATTGATCCCAATATTCTTGGTGGACTAGTGGTGGAATTTAGTCAAAAAGTTTTTGACATGTCTATCAGGACTAGAGCACGTCAAATGGAAAGGTTCCTTCGCGACCCTATTGACACCCTTTAAAAGATCATGCCAGTTTCTGGATGCAGCACCTTCTTTTTTTCTTCCAGATTTACTTGTTCTTCTGCATGCCCGGCAAATATCTGAAAAAGAGAAAACATAGATGTGTTGCTTTTTGAAAATGTGCAGAAGATTGAACTTTGTTTTTGAACTTTGTTTGAGCTGGTGGGCTTGACCCATCCATCCATAAAAATAAAAGTTTTTGCTGGAAATTTTTCTCAACGACTGTCCTAGTACTGTTGTTTCTTAATTAATTGAAACATATTACGGCAGATTTGACATGACATTTTTTGTGTATCAAATGTCACTTAAAATAAATTCACCTTTTCAAGTATGTCACTCAAACCAGATTGATCTGACAGGGATGTTCTGTTCAAAATTAGTTAAGTAAATCCATACCAGCTATAATGGTGCAACCTTAGATATGCATCTGAAAATTGCTGATAGGCTCTATCCTTTTATAGTTAGCTCAGAATACATTTAGGGTCACTAGTAAATAATTCTATAAGCCCCTTATCTAAACCGTAAAAAGTTACGGTTAAATTTTTGAAGCCAATCGTAACACGCTAAAGCTAATTAAGGGTGCATACGGTTCGGCTTGGCTCTTGCCAAGACCGAGTACCTCCTTAGATTTGGTTCCAAAATTTTGGACCGGTACCTGTATCTCGGTTCTGATACTGTTCGGGACCAGTACGGTACTAGATATGGTTCCGGTACTATACTCGGTTCCAGACTTCGCAAATTTTCCTGTTAATAAGGACCTGTCTTACTAAGCATGTATTGACAGTATTGTTATTTGTTAACAATTAACAACTAACAAGAAGTAACAATACTATTAATACTAGTAAAGAAAACTATCAAATACCAAGTCTTAAAAAACTGAAAAAGTAACAAGTACGATAAGAGTCAAAGACTGACATACAGTCACTCACACATTCACACACACAATTAAACAGTACTACAGTAGTAAGAACTAAGAAGTAGTAAAAGAGTCCAAGTAACAAGTAGCAGACTAGCAATAGCACTGAGTCACTGACTGGACATTGGTGGTAAAAATGTAGCACTGGTGGCAATGGAAAATACAAAGCCTTGAATATCTATTGATTCTATTCCATGTCAGCAGCACTGGTGGTGGCATTAATGTTGATAGGACCAAGTAACGCTGCAAAAACAAGTAATAGAAGTTAGTAACTATTAGTCTCTATCTATTACTGCCAAACACAAGTAATAAACTAATAATGTAATATGTATATCTGTTACCTTCTTCACAAGTAAAGCAGAAGTTTCAGTAAGTAAATGATACAAAGCAAAGCAGATTTCAGCTAAAGAGAGTAACTACTTATCAACCCATAATATGAATTCATAGCAGGACAGTGCAGTAATGGTTATCAACTCATAACATGAATTCATAGCAGGACAGTGCAGTAATGGAGAAAATTGAATCCCTTCACACATACAGAAACATAGATGCATAGAACTAGCAGAATTCACCAACTCAAAACACGAAAGCCAGTATTCGTTCACAAGTACAAGCCTCATACTACTACACATTTCATTACAAAAAGGATAACTCAATCAGTGCTTATTTGAAGTTTCGGCACCATCAGTGTTTATCTCCACCCCCAACACACATTTGCAAGTTTAAAATCAGCACATACAAACCAAGGAAACTTCTAAAAAGAATTAGAGCTATCAAAAATCAACTATCAGTGCAAGTTTCTCAGCTTAATCCAACTATTCAGTGTTTATGCGCACCCACAACATACATTTTCAAGCTTATAATCAGCACATAGACACCAAAGCAATTTCTTCCATATGTCTGTAGGCTCAAACCTAATTTTTTGAAGAACAAAAAAATTCAATTAATTCACAAATTAAAACGATGATCAGTAAATACAATTTTAAAACCAAATTCAACGTCTGGGTTACATATGAACTGAAAAATAATGAAAAATCAAAAGATTATGAAGATAGGATTCTTACCAGTTTGGTGGAAATACAATCCAAGCCAAATCAATCAACTCTTATAGAGAAGGAAGAAATCTTTTTGATATCTTAATTACAAATCTGATCCAATATCAAGGAAGGTAGAATTATTAGAATACAAATCAACACTACTTCAAAACCCTAGGTTCCAAAAATCAAAATAGAAGAACTGAATCAACTGATTCAACACTTACCCTTGGTTAACAATTTCTCCTTCTTCTTCTGGACCGAGAGGTGGTAAGTAATGGAGAAGAGAAAATTCAGAAGTCTCGTATCTGTAATGGAGTTCTTCACTTCTTCTCCTTCTCAAAGAGAGAGGATACGGAAAAAAAAAGGAAAATGAGAAGAGAAACCCTAGCCCTATAATGTTCGATTATATACCCCCTTTAATCTAACGGCTAATACTGATTTATTATCCACTAAATCTAACGGCTACTACTACTCGGTACAGTCGGTACGACACGGCACGGGACTTGTATTGGACCGTGTACCTGTACCTCCCAGAGACCGGTTCCTTTTTTTTGGACCGGTACCTGTACCCCCTTCCTCGGTTCGGTACAAAAACAGGTATGGTTCCATCGATTTCGGGACGGTCCGTCGGTCCGGCTCGGCTCCTGTGCAGGCTTAAAGCTAACCATAACTTTTTTTTTTTGGTTTTTCGAAAACAACCGTAACTCATATTTTTGGTTTTTCGGAACCAACCGTAACTCACTAAATCCAGCTGTAACTAGTTATGGTTGGCTTCTGAAAACCAAAAAACCAACTGTAACGAGTACGGTTGGCTTCTGAAAACCAAAAGTCAACTGTTACTGGTTCTAGAATCGTTTTTTTTTTTCGAACTTGATTGAGAAAAAATAACATACTTCGATCTCATTTGCAACAGATTGATTTTGGGTCGTTGATTAGAATTATTTGTCCTTTTCTTTTAGGTTTGATTGATGGAAGGGTTACTGATGATGATTGATTTTGAATTGTTGTTGATGATGATTGATTTGGGTTATTGTTGAATTGTTGTTGATGATGATTGAGTTTTGTGTGTTTGTTATTGATGATTAGAAGTAAAGAGTTTTTTTTTTTTTTTTAAGGTTTAATTGGTCACTCCCTAACCAATAACGGGCACGTTATAACACCATATGGGTCCCTATCGAGCTAAAATAGACCAAACAAAACAAAACCAACACATTTACCCCATTCTACCTAAACTGTCCAAAACACCCTTACGTCTATTTCCTATTCGATTAACCGACACTACTTTTCACTCAGAAACTATCGAAAACTTCCCTCAGAAACCAGATCTAAAGCCATTTTTGATTCCTTCTTCTTCTTTCTCCACAAAACAGTTAATCAAACTCGTAACAAATAAATCTAACCTTCCTCGAAAGGAAATTAGGTTGAAGTTTCATTTTATTTTGACCTAATTTAATGTTTTGAAGAAATACAGAAATGGCGAAGAAGCAAGAGAAAAAGTAAGATGTAAAGAAGAAAATTCTTAAGAAAGTGGTGGTTAAGAAATCTCTGAAAGGTAAATCATAAAGACAAACTCATTTTGATTTTATTTACTGATTTTGATGTTGTTTCATGTAAATGAGTAAATCGATTATGAATCTTAGGTTTCATCTGCTGATTTAGGAATATTAGATTTCTGTACAAAATCGATGATGAATCTTAGGTTTCATCTGCTGATTTCATTATTAGATTTTTTTCATCACTAGGTTTCATCTGCTAATTTCATCATTAGTTTCTCACTAGAGTTTTTTTCTTCAATTGTTTCTTTGATGATACCAAAATTGGTTTCCATCATATTCATCAACATATGGGTTTATAATCTGATGGTTTTGTGCTACTGTTATCATATTGCATATGAAGGCATTGATACAAAATATAATCTATTTTTCTTTTATGAAACCTTTTTTGGTTTCATCATTTTGCAATTGTTAAATTGGTATATTCTGGTCTTTTTGATGAAACCTTTTTTTGGTTTCATCACTTCTATAATGACCTAATTTGGTGTTTTCTAACTTGTGTGTTCTATAACTGCCATACTGTATACTGCTACTTGTTCTATAACTGCCATACTGTATATGATTAGGTTTCCATTTCTTTTTTTTTAAGAAGATTTGGTTTCATTTTCACTCAGTTCTGTTCTATATTGCTAGAACAAAGTTACTTAAGATGATCTTCTATGTGTATTGGTTTTACTTAAGTGATTGAATGTGCTAAGAGAATTTAGTTTGTTTAATTTGGTTACACCATTTATACTTTGGTTTCACCATAACCAAATGTTTGTTTTATGTATTCTTTAACATAACTTGGGTGTGTTTATTTCTTTGTGTTCTCTGTTTAGTGTGTTTATTTCTAGTTTCATCATTTTTTCCTGATGGAACCAAATCTTGTTCCATCATTTTTTTTAATCTTTTGATGTTCTGGTTTGCATCATCTTCATTAACATATGGTTTTATAATCTTTTGATGTTTTGGGTGCTACTGGTATTGCATATGAAGGCATGGATTCAGAATATAATCAGCTTTTTTTGATGAAATCATTTTCCAATTGTTAAATTGGTTCCACTATAACTGATAATGTTTGCTAAGGTATGGTCTTAGAAACTATCAAAAACTTAAAAACTTACATGCCTTCATATGGAGTTATACATCATATACATCATCTGAACAATTTCCAATTGTTGTGTTCTCTGTTTAGCGTGTTTATTTCTAGTTTATCTGATGCAACCAAATCTGGTTGCATCATTTTTAGTTATTGGTTTCATTATTTTTATCTATGATTCACCTAGCTTTTGGTTTTACTTACAGGTAAAAAGAGAGAAACAGAGTCGTATAGATGCTCGTTGCATCATTTGTGCAAAGTAGTAGCTGACATAAAGGCGTTGATACAGAACAAAGAACCACATTTGTTAGCTCTTAAATCATGTCCATTCTGGAGTTTCATTGAGCCCTTCTTTGATGGTGTAATGGAAGAAGAAGAGCTCGTCAAAAAGACAAAAGCAGTCATGATGATTTTATAGTCACTTGAACTCAGAAAATATGGTAAGCTACCATTGTGTTTCAGATTAGGTAGATCGAAGAAAATGACTCTGCGGACAATTCCAGAACATTTCTCTCTTATCTTTAGTCTACAGATGATGGAGGGTGTAGAAGTAAATGAAGAAGTGGGCATATATGAAGAACTGGAGAAAAAGGTTAAAATCTTCGTCGCTCAGTATTTTAAAGGAAGTAAGAAGACGTTCAAAGGTGATATTAAACGTTGGATGATGGAATCCGCAGCGGATGAAACCAAAGCAGATGAGTTTGTAAAGTTTTTCGTCATGTTCCTGTTAGTGTCGGTATTCGTCCCCAACAAAGATGGGCGAAGTCTGACTGCCAAGTACTTGTATATGGTATTTGATATGAACAAGGTTTGTTGGCAACAAGTGTTCCATGATTATCTACTTGAGTCAATAATAGATTCTGATGGCGATGTTGAAAACGTAGTTGGTTGCGTAATTTACCCGCTGGTAAGTTATTTTTTGTTCTTTTGATTAATAAGTTATATTCTTTTATAATGTATCTGATATTGTTTCTTAATTTGAATCTTGTTTTTTTTTTAAATATTGGGTGGCAGAGATGACTATGATTGCAAAAAAGAAGGATGGGCTCGACAGGTATCCGAGGTTTGCTAGATGGAACCTTGGCATTATCTGCCAGCAAATATTGGAAAACTTCGAGGGTTTGTCCGATAAGAAATATCTATACTCTAAGGTAAAGAAGATTTACTTTTCTATCAATCCATTTCAAATTTAATATCATCAAAAAGAGAAAGATTTACTTTTTTTTGATGAAACCTTTTTTGGTTCTATCAAAAAATTTATCTGAAACCAATTTTGGTTTCATCAAAAAAATTAGCTGAAACCAATTTTTCTTGTGTATTGCAGAAGAATATGCGTCACCGCAAGGGGTCATTCTTGCTCCAATATGATGAAAAACAAAAGCGCTTGGTTGAGTTCATAGATGAAGAGGAAATTGAATTGCCGGTTAAAGACAATGTTGCAGAAAATGTTGCAGACCATATTGCTGAAAATGAAGTGCATGCCCCAGTTGAAGACAACTCTTACGAGGCCAAATACAGGTGGGCAAGAATGATAATTGAAAAGCTTACAACAGTTGGCAACAATGGACTCTCCGGAGAAGATAGAGCAGTATTGGAAAAATATGACGCTGAGGTTGGTTTTCAACCGTCATTGAAGACTTACTCAAGAAGGAAGCGTAAGAGAGGACAAGTAGACTTGCCCCAGAAAGAAGAGTTCGTTCTGAACCAGAAAAGGTTTCAGATGTTGAGGTGATATGTTAGTTTTGGTCTACAAATTTTACTTATTGATTATTGTATAGAAATGTTACATTTTATATGACCTGGTCATTAAATTTGACAAATCAATATGTTAGATTTGATCTGCGAAGTTTAGTTATTGATCATTAAATAGAAATTTTACATTTTTATAAATTATACATTTCTATAAATCTTACATTTTTTTTTATAAATCTTACATTTTTTTTTGACAATCTGGTTCAAAAAAATATTTCTTTTGTATCTCAAAATTTCGTATTGCTTATATGTTAGTATGTGACATTTTGTATCTTAAACCTTATATTGCAGGTTGTGAAAGATATATCGGCGGAGGATGAATACACAGCGGCGGAGGATGAAATGATGCATATTGCCGGTAAGCAAGGTTTAAATAGTGTCATGTCCACAAATAAAATACGAAAAATAGTTTTGTTGAAAGGAAAATGTGAGAGCACATTTAATGTGCAAGCTTTGTGTTTGTTTTTGTCTTTAATAGAACTCGAGATAGATTTACTGCATCAAGGAACAAAACAAGAGGATGTAAGAATGAATCAAGAGTGTGAAGATGTTTTGATGGAACAATAAAGGGTTCAACATTCTGAAAAAAATGATAAAAGGTTATGTAGATTATTTGATGGAACCAGAAAAGGTTTCACTACCTGTTGTTGAGGATGTTTTGATGGAACCAGAAATGGTTTCACTGTCTGGAGATGCAGAACAACAACAAGAAAAGTCTGACATTGTTGGCGCTTCATTAGATGCATAACAACAACAAGAAAAATCTGACAAATGTGGTGCTGGAAATGAAGACAACTCTAGCGGTGAAGAATTCTTTATAGAACTAGAAAAGTCTGATAAAGAACGATGAGTGGAAATAGAAGAGGTTTCAGAGTTAACTCTGAATACTCTTGAGGAAATAAAGGTGGCAGAGCAGGTTGAATTTTAAATGAAGAAATCTTCATCAAAGCCGGAGGTCGAGACTAAACAGCAAGAAGAAGGTTCCCAATTAACTCCGAATACTCTTGAGGAAATCGAGGTGGCAGAGCAGGTTCCCAATTTACTGCATCAAGGAACAGAACAAGGGGATGTAAGAAGGAATCAAGAGTGTGAAGATGTTTTGATGGAACAAGAAAGGGTTCAACATTCTGAAGAAATGATAAAAGGTTATGTAGATTATTTGATGGAACCAGAAAAGGTTTCACCACCTGTTGTTGAGGATGTTTTGATGGAACCAGAAAGGGTTTCACTGTCTGGAGATGCAGAACAACAACAAGAAAAACCTGAAATTGTTGGCGCTTCATTAGATGCAGAACCACAGCAAGAAAAATCTGACAAATGTGGTGCTGGAAATGAATACAACTCTAGCGGTGAAGAATTCTTTATGGAACTAGAAAAGTCTGATAAAGAACGAGGAGTGGAAATAGAAGAGGTTTCAGAGATAACTCCGAATACTCTTGAGGAAATCAAGGTGTCAGAGCAGGTTGAATTTGAAACGAAGAAATCTTCATCAAAGCCGTAGGTCGAGACTGAACAACAAGAAGAAGGTTCCCAATTAACTCCGAATACTCTTGAGGAAATCAAGGTGGCAGAGCAGGTCAAATCCGAGGCAAATAAATGTTCTTCATCAAATCCAGGGACTGAACAAGAAGAGGGTACGGAGTTGACTCCAAACACTATTGAGGATATCAAGGTGGCCGAGTAGGCGGAATCTGAGGCAAAGAAACGTTCTTCTTTGAAGCAAGATATTTTTCTAGAAGACAATGAAACTCAGTTTATATATGACGAGGACAGTGAAGATGATGTTCGGAAAATGGAATCCATTTCTGCAAACCAAGGTTGTTCATCAACGCCAAATTTTGAAGGTGTATACTACTAATCAACTGTAAGAATGGTGGAGGATGTAGCTGATACAGAAGACGGTGAACCTGGATTCAGTTTAGGACTGACGCAGAGTGACAGTGAAAAAGAAGACGGTCAGCAAGGATCTCAAAACATCAGTCCCAAGAAAAAGTTGAGTAATATGATTACAAGACTAAGGAATGGCAGAAGAAAAATGACAGAACCTGTCAAATATCGGGATTATATAGCTGAGAAGAAAAAGAAAAGAACAAAGACTAAATGCGAATGGAGAAACAATAATAATGAAAAGAATAAGCAGAAGGCGAAGAATGAGGAGGCGTATGAGGTGAAGGATGTGAAGTTGAAAGCAGTTGAAAACTTGAAACTTATGAGGGTACTCGATGAAAGAAAGAGACCCCTTGTGAGCAGGTTTTTCAGAAACAACAGTGAAAGGTAAGTGTTGAACCCAAAAATGGTTTCATAAAAAAATGTGTTCCAAAAAACATTCTTTTTTTTTTTCATTCTTAGATCCAACATTCACTAGTTTAGTTTTACATCTCCACGGCGTGGGAGAACAAGGAGCACCAACTGATAATATTTGGGAGGATGCTGGATTTGTTGATGAGAAAGGGAAACGTTGAAGGAGACATCATTGAGTTTTACATCTAGAAATTGCAAAAGAACATCCTCAAACAAGAGTTGAAACCAGATGGTAATTCAAAGTACAAGAAAGCTGTGTTTCTAAGCACATTTGCCTATGTAAGTTTCCTCTGCAATTCTCTAATATAATTTTTTTTTGACAGACAAAATAATTGTATAATTCCAACTAAGAGTTGTTTCAAATGTTGTTGGTTATATAGTTGATTTTGATGTAACCAATTTTGGTTTCACTCTTTAGGAAGAAAAAAATGTCAGAAAAAAAGCACTTGCATATCTGTCACTCATTAGGAATCTGTTTTCTTGTATTTTTTTCAGACATATAACTCACTAGGAATGAAATGTGGTAGTGCAATTGAAGCGTTCATCGACAAAATGGAATACAATGTACAATTTTTATTCGTTCTGTTGCTGACAACAGTTGGAGATGGGGTAGACCATTGGACACTGCTAGCTTTTGATACTGAAACCACAGAGTTTCTCACTACAACTCCTTGGCTTCCACTGAAGAAGAATGCATGAAAAGTGCTGAAAGCATGAGACAAAGAATAATATCAGCATTTGCACATCACGATGCAAAGCTCCCCCGTGACGAGCAGACAACTCAGCCCCCACGATACACTATGCACACGCCTTCATGTTGTCAAAAAATGGGGTAAGCTATAACAATCATCACCTATGTTTGGAAGTTCGGTAAGACTATTAATTTATTTATTTATGGCAGTTTTAAATATTATATATTGAGACAATTTTTTGGTTGTTTCAGGAATGATTGTGGTCTTCATGTTTGCTATTACATGAAGAGCCTCTTGAAGGGAAACATGACATCTCCTGAAGATGATATTTCATCAAATGTGCAAGACATGAGACCAAAGCTGGTGTGTAAGATCCTCCTTGATGCATGAAGAGTCTCATGGGGAGAATATTTCAGAAAGGATAGAAAGCATGAGAGCAAAGTTATGTATACTGCCAACTATATATAAATTTGAATGCTTGTAATAGTTTATAAAAGGTTTAAATTGTGTATGAATGCTTTCAATTGGAGTACTGTCAACTACCTGGAAACAATGTTTATAATATTTTCAATTATGATTAACCGAAACCATATTGGCACATAGTGTTATGTATATCTGTTTTTTTATGAAACCAAAAAGGGTTCCACCATATTGCAGGTGAAACCAAACGGAAAAGGGTCGTATCACGGCTTGGTTTACAGGAAAAATTGATATGTTTCAAGGCATGGAACATTTTCATATTCCAAAGGGAGAAGTCTAATTACATCAAAGCATTAAACTATAACAGAAAGCACACCAAGGATAGTTTAGCAATCGACATTCGACACAATGCTAACAAGTCATGGAAATAATTCATAATAAAGCATTCACAGAAGCAGTGATCTAACCAAAAAAATCCAAGCATATTACAAAAGCATTCACAGAAGCAGTGATCTAACCAAAAAAGGATTCAACCAATTTTGGTTACAAAATAACAGTATTGGTTACAAAATAACAGTAGAAATGATGAAACCAAAAAGGGTTCCACTATATTGCAGGTGAAAATACCAGCAAGAAAATCAACATGTTTTACTGTAGACAAGAAGACAGGAATCTAAATGAGAAAATAACAGTCAAATAGAATATAAATGAGCAATAATAGTCAATAACAGGAATATAAATCAACAGAAAAAAATGAACTCTCAAAATGTAGACTAAAGCATATTGTAGTCTAAACTAAAACAGATAAAGTCTACGAACTGTATGTGAAATGCTAATAGAATAGAAGAAGTCTGAACTAAAACTAAGAGTAAATCAGACTTCAAATCGGCTTCTTAGGGCATGTCCTTCGATTATGAGTAGTCAATTCATTACAGCCACCGCAAGTTCTCATCTTCTTCTTGGGAATTGAAACTGTATTAGGAATCCTTTTCTTCTTACTTGGGCGACCTGACTGTGGCAAAACTTTAGGTCCATGAACAACAGACTTAGGTGAAATTGTCGCAGGCCTTTCAACTGTGGGAACTGGATGGATTGGTCTTGAATGCGACTCTCGATAGAGCTTAGTGGTGAAGTAATGTTCAACATAATCATACGGATCTTCACCATTCCCCATTATACACCTAACAACATGGGCGCAAGGGAAGCCATTGATTTTCCAGCGGTTGCAAGAGCATGTCTTTTCTTTCAAATCAACCCTTTGTGTTAATGAGGCATGAACTTCATACACAAATTATGACGACTTGGTAACACTGTAATCACGACCATGCATCTTATTGTTATAGAGTTCAGTTTCCATTTTTGGACACAAAACTCCTCGCCAATCGAACGATGTCACACATTCTTCACGACGAATGCACATCATTTCCATAAGCTTCAGCCGTATTTTATCAACCATGACAGCAATAGGCATCTCCCTCTCTTCCTTAACCCAATCATTCAAACATTCAACAGCATTTGAGCACAACTCCCCATATCGACAACCCGGGAAAAAAAACTAACCTATTTATCAAGTGGAGCTCTACTAAGATATTCTTGTAGCTTCTGATTTTTAACCAGCATCAAGCCATTCCAACTCTCCTTAAACTCTACATGTGTATTCTCATATGCACATTTTTCAAACAACTTCAACACATAATTGTTATATGTCTTGGCTGACTTAGGCAACCATGCATTAACATTGTTTGTCATGTGCCAGTAACACCACCCATGATATGCACCTGGAAAAACGACAGGGATTTGGTTGACTAAACCACTACCTCGATAACTCACAAATATAAGTTGTATTTGAGGAGAAACGACATCCTTGAGTTGCTCCATAAACCATTTCCAGTTCGCATCAGTCTCAGATGAAACCACACCATAAGCTAAAGGGTAAATTCCTGTAAAATCAAACAAAACAGAAAAAAATGACAAAACAACACAGCAAAAAAATTATGAAACCAACAAGACAGAAAAAGGTTTCATCAAAAAAAATGATAAAAGAAACCAACAGAGAAAAGTTTAAGAAACAGTACCATTATCCCCGTTTAGTCCTGTTACTACCATCATGTGACCGAGATATTTACACTTTAAATGTGCTGCATCCATGAATAGCAAGGGCCGACAGTAATTAAATCCACGGATACATGCTCCGAAGGCAATGAACAATCTCACAAACTTTTGACTCGCGTCAGTTTCCAAAACAACACGGGATCCAAGATTGGTTTCAGACAATTGCTTTGTATACCAATGCAAGTAAGGGAATGACTTCTCATCCTCTCCCCATGCCATATTCAGTGCATATCTCTTCCCCGCGTATGCATAATAACGACTTATTTTAAAGCCATATTCTCTTGTAATTTGTTCTATAATATCCCTTGTCTTCTTCTTTGGGTTATGTTTAATCTCATCCTTGATCAAGGAACTTATTAGCTTCTTTGATACACGTGGAACGCTAATAAATCCACCATCACAAGTATGCTGATTATTTAACTCCTTGATAATAAAGGGACTTTCTTCGACACCGTCACAAGAAATAACATACATGTGCCAATTACACTTGTCCTTCTTCTTGTTAGCACAACAAGCAGCAATCCACAACTTCTCGTTTCTTGTTACCTTATATGCATAACCATTTGCAGCATGGTACTTCATCAAATCTTGACGCACTTGGTCCACACCTCTTGGAAACACTTGTTCAACACTGTGAAAGAAACCTAGCCAACGAGCGGATTTCAACGGTTCTTTGACTACTTTAGGGTCATCATAATCAGTAACAATGGTAACTAGTGGCTGATTAACAGGTACAACTTCTGACCCATGGGATGATGAACTTGAACTAGCACCTATGTGGCATACTGAACTTGAACTTTCACCTCTATGATATACATATAAGTCTATTGTTGGCAACTTGTTAAACAGAGAAAACACATCAGCTGTTTGGAGATCAAAATCAGACTGAAGTACCTTTTGTTGCTCACCAAATTTGTGAATGATTTCAATATTGAATGGAGATAGTCAAACCCAATTTAAACAAATATTATCCTTCAAATCCATAAGAGTTGATTTTAAACCAATACGAAACGACAATGAAGCTTCATTGTGACATACATCTGCAATGACAGGGTCCATATCTACAAAGAAAAGTATGGAACCAAAAAAGGTTTCACTCAGTTTAAACATGGAAATAAGAAAATTACATCCATATCGATTTCAATATAAACAACAACAGCAACAAAAAATCAACAGAAGCAAATGATTTCAATATAAACAACAAAGAAAAAGTGTAACATTATTGTGGCTTCTCTAATGAAATCAACTAAAAAATTCAAAAACAAATCAAATCAGTAAAAATACCTGAAAATAGAATTTGCGTTCCTGATGAATTTGGTTGGACTACTCAATATGAAGATGATAGATTTAACATGATTATTCGAAGCAGTAAATTGTTACTTCTGTTCTTTTCTTCAAATTAAGCTGAAAAGAAGATGAGAATGGAAAACAAATTTCTTTAATTTCTTCAATCAATCTCGACCTAAGATTGAAATCTATGATCTCCTCTCTAGTTCAACTAAACTGGAGCGAAAAATAGATCTCAAAATTAGTTTCTGAGATGATCAAATATGAAATCGAAACGTAGAAAGAGATAAGAATAGTTTTGAATTGAAAATATCGATGAAATTGTTATTAATCTGGTATATACGAACCCTAAAATCTAAATACTGGAAGATTCAGATAGAAAAATATCTCGAATCCTCCCTGTAAATCCGATCTCCACAAATCCTATTGTGTTTCCGCCAAAATTTCCATCTATAAAGATCGTGTATATATGGGGTTGAGGGTAGAATTGGAATTATAATATCAATTTAAAACTAAATTTAACTAACTTGAATTGAAATGAGGTTTTTGTTATATTTTCATTGGATACGGTTTTAATTTTGCCCAAACAATATGGGTTGTGTTTTTGTAACTCAAAGAGTATCACCCTGGTTTTTTAGAGCTTAATATGAAGAAAAAATGATATATATTTCTCTAGGTTTAAAAATGTATTTATGCATTAATTTTCGGAAACGGATACCTACTTATTTATCGTATATATTGACTATGCTTGGAATCTAATTTGATGCCTCATTCTGAGTCTAAAAAGATTGAGATTTGAATCCGAAATGAATTTGGAATAGTTTTTTGCGGTGTTATGGCCTTTTGGCTTACATGGCTAACTCTGCAGATACTTTTTTTAGCACAAAACATATCTACAAACTGACAACTTTATCGTAAGATCGTATTTTTTTGATGACATGTAATATTGCTCGCACGAGACCAGTCATGTTCAGAGGATTTAACTTCTGAGATACAACGAAAATAATATCATTTTTTTGTGGAAACCAGCACTCTAGTTCGAAGATTCAAACATCTGACCTCCTCAAGTACGAGATCTAGGCTTATAGACAACATACAAGTTAGTTTAAATAACTCTGGACCCCCTTAGGGATTGCTTTAGTTAAAGTTATTTCGGCACACATTGACCATGAACTTAACTTACGTTGACTATGTTAGATCTAACTTACTACTCAACATCAAGGGAAAGCTCTAAAACCTACTATTCCTTTTACTTTTATTCTTTTCATTTCCCCCCTTCCTCCTGAAGAACTGCATCGTCATAAACCCTAGATCATAAGACAATTAAATGGAATATAGCTTGGAAGCTGGTTTTGTGTGGGAAAGTGAAATGACGAGGGTACCAAGTACACTACAATCTTTTCGTATCAACCTACTATAGACACACCTTGTATAATCTTACAGAAACAATAACTGCCAAAAGATACTTCAACAACATATTAAATTGGTAGATAGTTATATGTTCGAAACCGAACTAACTATGCGATCCTATACGTAAGAGTGTATTTAATTTTATTATATAATTAAACAATATAATGCGGAAGTAAGTTAAATAACACGACACACAAGATTTTGTTAATGAGGAAAACTTCTTGGCAGAAAAACATTGGGACCTAGTCCAATTTTGAATACACTCAGAATTAAGTCGCTATACAAATTGACTACCGCAACTTCGTATAGTGAGGCCAAATAAACGACTCCTATTTACTCAAATTATTCAGTATCCATGTTGGAATACACACATGAATCCTAAGATAGAGTCCACTATCTTAAGTCGTTTCACTTGCTGTGAAGATTTCTGCTCTGACCTTCTTTATATAGTAACCCGAAACAATAAATGACTAACATGTTCCAATAACCACCTCATTATATAAATCCCAAACCCAATAATGGTTAGAGATAAATCGAGTATAAAGGATCTTCCGTTTATTCAATATAAACTCCCGTGGTCAAACATCAAACCAAGACAAATATTATCGAAATAATCTATCTATGTGAACAAGCTTTATCAAAACAACTCTACAAGGAGAAACAACTAGACAATTAATCAAGTTTGATAAATCAAGGATAACTACACTTTTAACCAATCAAATCAATAATCGAAAACTAAAATAACAATATGATTTAGATTCCCACCAACGGTAATAGTAAAAGCCTCTTGATCCCAAAGAAGATTTTAATTGAAGGCAACGCAAGAGATTTCACCTGATAAGATTACTCTCCTCTATCAACGAGTTGGCTTCTCACACTAACAATTAGTGTCTAGGGATGAGTTTGTGAGAATACAATCTCCACTATTTATAATTTTATGACCAAGGCTTGTTTGGACAACGAGGAATTACCAAATCCGCAAACCCTTAAAGTATGCAATAAATGTATACTTTTCGTTTTTGACAAATTCGAACTGTAATCAAACCAATATATCGAAATCGCTCATAGTTGACAACTAACATTAGCCAGCATACATTCTTATATTTTACTAATATTTTAAATAAAGATATGTAAACCCCTGTGATATGGTAAGCATATACATTCGATATCTAAAAGATATAGGATATTTCAGTTCCAGGATATTTCCTTGAGTATCTAAAAATATAAAAGATATATTTTATGATATTTCTCGATATCTAAAGAAAAATACTTGAAAATTAAGTAATAATATTTTAGCACATATTCTAATCACTATGTCGAATGAAAATATGAAGGTACCCAAACACACCACAATCTTTTATTTATCAGCCTATAAGTCCTCTACCAAATGTGATCGTCTATGGACAAACTCTAGACCATACGAAAATTTGATTCACACTTCGTGTGATCATCTATGGATATGAGAACGAGACAATACAACATCAATATCACTTGTCTGATTGACTATGGATACAAGATCGAGACGATACTACAACAAAGTATGTAGTTGATAATAGGTTCGGAAATAACCGAAACTCTTTAGGATCAATATCAAGTATTAAGCAGTTAACACACTAGTGTATTTTACTTAATTATCATAACAATTATAGTGTGGAAAACAAAGTAAAAGACATAACAAGATTTTGTTAACGAGGAAACCTCAAATTCAAATGCAAAAAAAAAAAAAACGGGGCCTAGTCCAGTTTTGGATACTCTCATAATTAAGCTGTTATACAAAATCAACTACCAACTTCGTATAGTTGAGACCAAGCAGACTACCCCTGGCTACTTAGTTCCCTCAGTATCCCTACGCCTAAGAATTCTAGAGTCACGCACGTGAATAGAAAGTCCTTTGGATCGTATCCCAAACATCAAAGGAAGAATCTGTCAATCTTGTTAGAAGATAAGATGAGTTGTTGACAAAGACTCTTATGTTTAATCTAATAAACTCCTTTGTCTGATTAGATCTATATATCCAATAACTACCGAAATAGTCAAGTTTATATTCACAATCAATCGATATAGATCTCAATTAGAAACTATAGAGAATGTCGATCTCACGCAACTAATCAATCAGATCTATCAAAGATAAACTGATTCTAGTTAGATCCCAGCCGATCAAGGTTTGTGCACTAAATCCACAAGATACGAAAACTAATAAGAAATCTTCTTCATCTTCAAATCTTCTATTTCCTTCAAATACCTGCACAACAACACTTGAATCCTCTTGTGATCAATCACACATAAAACAAAGTTTGTTAACAATGGATTATCACAAGATGTCTTTAGATCTAACAACAGTTCAAAAGATCCCTTCGATACTTTGATCTAGTCTGAGTGAATCTTAAATCAAAAGAGAAGATTCCCAAGAATAAACAAACTATGTGAAATCAAAGTTTCAACAACTGTTAGTCAATCAAATCGATAATCGAAAACTAAAATAACACCGAATTATCTAGTTTCCCACTAACGGTACTCATAGAGCTTCTTGATCCCACAAAAGTCTTTAAACGAGCGGTCGTATGAGATTTCACTTAATAAATATTGTCAAGGATTATTAAGTTGGTCTACTTGCAATAGTATTAAGTTTTGTCTATAAAGGTTTCCGAACGAAACAATTGGTGGTGTACTTGGTACCCTCCTCTTTTCACTTGTGACCAACTAATAGTGTGTGGGTGTAAGTGTTAATAACCAAATAGTAATTGAAAATTGGGAAGTTTGGGTTCATATTTAGCTTACCTATATATAAAGTTTCATTTTAACTAGATTATTCCAGTTGTTCTTATGTAGTAATCGTGATGTTGTATCCCCTTAAGTGAACATCAATCCTTTAGCTTCAGTAGGAACTGAAAAAGTTTTTCTGGTTTACAATGATTCTCATTATGAGGCAATGGCAGTTAGTTAAACTGTTCCATCCCATTCCTCTACTATGCATGAACAGACTCACAAAAAGAGAAAGAAAAAAAACGAAACAAGAACCTATGATTGCAAAACTTGGTACGCATTGAATCTATGGTTGCCTATATATACACACATTCGTGTATCGTGAAGAATCTTGGTGTTCATGTATTCTATTGATTAATAGTTAACCACCGATGCTGAAGTTGAAGAGAAATTTGACCAAACAATATTTCAAGTATAAAATAGAAGCATTGAGCATTTTCACAATCTTGCACTCGATCTGCTGGCTAAGGAACACACAAGGTTAACTATAAGTCTTTCACTTCATTTCATCCGAATGTAGCAAACAATTCAAATATCTTTCATTGATAAACAGAGATGCGAATATTGGATATGGAAAGGTGGATTTTGGTCATTGCAAATGTAAATATATTGATTACAAAGTGGATATTGTTAATCTAAAAGTACGTATGAATTATATTGTATTATTAATTTTCTTAAGACTCAGTATTCCTAAATGCACAAATATAATGAGAATGAAGACATATATATATATATATATATATATTATATATTTTACAAAAACCAACGCGTTTTTCTAAATCCGACAACTCTGTATAGGTTTTTTATAATGACTAATGGTTTACGTTCTTTGCAAAGTGCCTCAAAATGCAAAAAAAAAAAGAAAAACTCGGACGAAAATGCACCCCCTTTTAAGCACTCATCCAAAATCCAAAATCTCCCCATTCATTAGTATTAACATCATCGTTATTTCCCATCATAGGTAGTAATAATCTCTTGGGATATTTTCTCCTTCAATTTCTCCCCAAAACAGCGACATTGAATGTTATTCTTCGTCTGTTATACCACAAAAAATACCCTCCAATGTTTTTAACACATGCTTTGCATATGTTTTATTATATAAATACTATGTCAAATATTTTTCTAGGGTTAGTACATTTTCTCAAAGTTTTAACGATAGTGTTTTGAAGTGGATATCCATGTGTCCATTCCATAACATACTTTACAATATACACCTGAGAGAGATGAATTTATATAGTTCCTCACACACAGTCATTGTTATTTTTTGATTTTAATTCAAAGTTTACTTACCCAATTTTTTTTACAAAAAAGTTAAATAATAATAAAAAAAAAGATGGAAATAAAAGTGATCAGACAAGCTAGCAACAAAGGAAATGAATCAATTTGAAGACAATGGTTAGCCAAACTTATGAAAAGCCTTAAGAAAGGCTTGGATCGTGATTTGTCAAAAGTTATTACAAGGTAGGCCTCAAATTAGCCAGGTACATTTTTGAGGCCATATACTTGATTTTTATTTGTCATCTTTATATATATTTTTATGGTTTTTGTAATTTTTTATTTGGATTGTAGGTTAATCTCCAGAAGGCGGTTTAAATATTTTGATGCAAAATTGATGGCTATTCTTATGTGATTAGTTTACCTTCAAATTTTTTATCTGGGACGAGTGAGGTGTGGTGTTGATGTTAATCGGTTTTTGGAGGACATATTATCTCTTACTGATGGTTGTTGTTTCGTAGTGCAGATACAAAAATGTGCTCATTATATAGCCTCTTTTTGGGTCCATGTGTATCTGGAGAGTATATTTGCAGGATCAGATTAACACATTTGAGAGATGCACATGGAGCAAATGCACAATAGTAACTTTAAAACGTAATGAATGCGATGTTAGATGAATTAAAATTACAAATTTAAATAATTTAGAAATTCAGTGAAGATGATGCTTTTATGTATTGCATTACATGACCTCAATTCAGTGAAAAGGGAACTAAAATTCATGATTCGAGGCTACAATAATGCATGGTACATGATGGTAGTGTTTAAACAAACACAATATTATTAATAGTTATGACATCGTGTCTGTGTTTGTCTTCTTTAAACTACTGATCATGTGGTTAGAGTTTCGAGTAGTGTTATCCCTACCGCGTTATTAAGCGGATTGCTAGTAGTTAAATTTAGATCCTTAATGGTTAGATTTATATTCTCTTCTGACCTTATCCTTTTAACTCTATATTCCACACTCAGTGCAAGGTGTTGCAAAACTATTGGTTCTTTATCTTTCCATCTCTTATTTGAAAAACAAAAAAAAAATCATGAGCAACTAGCAAACAAACCCAAGTTACTATTCCAATTCATTATTTTTGAACCTTTTCACAGATATATTAAGATTATTGTGTTGATCTTAGACCGGATAATGTTGAGACCTATGTTTAATTTGGTCGGTTTGATATAAGTAATTGTGGTTTGGCATATCAAACAAACACCAAATATTAACAACAACACCAAAAACAGGGACGCGTCCATATAAATCCAACCCAAGTACTATCATTTATTGTTATTATCATTCTCATTATCCAACCAGCTGAGTTGATGATATCTATCTACCGTTTACTGACGCTATGCTACACTTTATGTCAATTATAAATAATATTGTATTTGTCCTCTTTTAACCGATTTCACGTGGTTAAAGTTTACGTCCACTTGATGTCAATTATTATCGGTACGCATGTGACAATAATTTTTAAAATATAATACAATAATATTGTGCATTCACCTATCGATATCTCTAACCCATGATATACAAATATATGTCAGTAAATTTTAAAGCATCCAAATCTTCCGTGCGAGAAATCCTATGTTATGACACTTTTTTTTCTCAAGTATAAACTTGTTATGACACGTGTCACTCCTCAATTCTACTTAGTAATATTTCTGATATTATGGTTAATAGAACATCCCTACAAATAAGCACAATCATGGAAAAAGAAGAAAAAATCAAAGTATACTTAATTTTAAAACCTGTTTGTGCATTTGAATTTTCCTGACTTCGAAAAGGAAAACTTCATGAAAAAAGAAGCATTTCCACACAGAGAAGGTAACGAACAAATGAAAAAAATAAAATAAAGATAGAACAATTATATTAGAATCATTCAGTTTCCAGTTGCACAATACATCATCCAAGCGCCTATCATTAAATATTTTTGTGCCTACACATGTGTTATAGATAAAAATCGTAGCATGTTTAATGATATATTTCATCCAAAGTCTCCGTGCCTTTGAATTCTTTACACTGTAAATATAATATGTTACAACTACGATTGTTGCATAATCTCAACACCGGATGACCCACATCCCTTCCGGTAGCAGTAATATGAACTTTTAATATACTTGTTGTTTAATTGACGAAACATTATAAGAGATAAATTATTACACTTTTCTTACTAAATTACATTTTATGATTTTAAATATTAGATAGCTCCCAACAGTTTTGAAGTTTCCATGTATCCACTCCAAAACATACTTTACAATGTATACCAAGGAGAGATGAATTTTGATAGCCCGCACACATAGAATTTGTTCCTTTCCGAGTTTAATTCAAAGCTTACTAACCGAAAAAATAATTAATTTGAAAAAAATAAAATAAAGATAAAGATGGCAATAAAAGTGATCATCCAAGCTAGAAACAAAAGAAATGAATCAATTTAAAAACAATGGTTCGCCAAACTTATGAAAAGTACGAAGAAATGTTTGGTATTATGATTTTTAAAAAGGTATTGCAAGGTAGGCCTCAAATTAGCCAGGTATATTTTTGAGCACACATTTGTTACCTTTACATTTTTATGGTTTTTGTAATTTTTGATTTGGATCGTAGGTAAATTTCTAGAAGAGGGTGTAAATATTTTGATGCACAACTGACGTCCATTCTCGTGTGGTTATTCCACCTTCTTAATTCTTATCAGGGACTGAGTGAGGGTTTTTTTCCCCCTGATCGGTGAGTGAAGTGTGGTGTTGATGTTAATTGGACTTTGGAAGACATATTATCTATTACTAATAGCTATTGTTTATGCAAGGAAGACACATAAGTGTGCGCATTATATGTCCTTTTTTTTAGCTCCAGTGCATATCTCAAATTTGTATCAGGAAAGCACATCTGCAGGATCAGATTAACATATTTGAAAGATGCACATGGAGCCAAATACACGATATTATTTTGATGCATAATGAATGCAATGTTAAGTGAATTAAAATTCTAGATTTAAATAATTTGATGCTTTACTTAAGTTTTGTTGTTTTTGTCGGAAATTCAATAAAGATGATAGTTTTGTGCACTGCATTACATGGCCTCTATTCAATGAAGAAGAGGAACTAAAATTCATGATTTGATATAATAATGCATGGTACATGAAGATATTGTTTAAACAAACACATTACTATTAATAATTATGGCATTGTGTATGTTTTATCTTCTTTAAACTACTGATCAAGCGGTTAAAGTTTCCAATAGTGTTGTCCTTAGCACGTTATTAAGCGGGTTGCTAGCTGTAAGATTTAGATCCTTAACGGTTAGATTTATCTTCCCTTCTCATTTAAATCTCTAATCAACACTCGATACTAGGTGTCGGAAAACTACTGGTTCTTTATCTTTTTATCTCTTCATGTGAAAACAAAAGAGAATGATTTCACGAGAAACTAACAAACAAACCTAAGTTATTATTCAAATTCATTATTTTTGAGCATTTTCGTGACTGTATTAAGATTATCGTGTCGATTTAGGCTAGATTATTTTGATATCTATGTTTAATTTGGTCGGTTTGATATAAGTAATTGTGGTTTGCATATCAAACAAACAACAAATATTAATAACAACACCAAAAACAGGACCGTCCATGCAAATCCAACCCAAGTACTAACATTTGTTGCTGCTATCATTCTCATTGTAAAACCAGTTTAGCTGATGATATCCATCTACCATTTACTGACGCTATGTTGCATTTTATTTTAATTATCACTTTATGTCAATTATTAATAGTAGTGTGTTTGTCTTCTTTTTACTGATTTCACGTGGTTAAAGAATGTGTCCATTTGATATCAATTATTATTTGTATGAATGTGATAATAATTTGCAAAATATAATACAATAATGTTGCGCATTTTCCAATCAGTATCTCTAACCTGTGACGTATGGATATATGTCAATAAATTTAAAAACATCCAAATCTTCCAAACCAGAAATCCTATGTTGTGGCATTTTTTTTTCTCAAGTATAAACTTGTTGTGACACGTATCACTCCTCTGTGCCACTTGGTAATCTTTCTTATGTTATGGTTGAGGGAACTTCCCTACAATTAAGGATAATTATGGAAAAAAATTAAAGTATATTTATTTTTAAAACATGTTCGTTCTTTTGGATAAGTTTTGACTCCAAAAGGGCTTGTATTGAAAAAGATCAGTTCCACACTGAGAAGGTAATGAACAAATGAAATATACAAAGATCGTACAATTATAGTAGAGCAAACCATTCAGATTCAGGAAATAAAAAATATCAAAAACGGGAATAGGCTAAAGCTATTGCTTTAGTGCTTTCCAATTGTACAATACATCACCCAAGTGTATTTTTTTATATATTTTTGTGCATGTATATCAATTACAGATAAAAATCTTAACCCATTTAGTGATATATTTAATCCAAAACTTTTGTGCCTTTGAATTCGTTACGTTGTAAACATAATATGTTACAACTACAACTGTTTCATAATCTCAACACCGGATGACCCAAATCCCAAACCGTACTTTACAATATACACCAGGGCGAGATGATCTTAGATAGCTCCCCACACATAAAATTTTTCTTTTCCGAGTTTAATCCAAAGTTTACTTACCGAAAAAAATCAAATTGCAAAAATATTAAAGAAAAAAAGATGGCAATAAAAGTGACCAGTCAAGCTAGCAACAACGGAAATGAATCAATTTAAAATCAATGGTTATCTAAACTTATAAAAAGCATGAAGAAAGGCTTGATATCGTGATTTTTCAAAATATATTTCAAGGTAGACCTTAAATTATCCAGGTATATTTTTGAGCGCACATATTTGATTTTTATTTGTTATTTTTATATTTTTATGATTTTTGTAATTTTTTGAATTAGATTATAGGTGAATCTCCAGAATGAGGTATAAATGTTTTGATGCACAACTGATACCCGTTCTTATGTGATTAGTCTACCTTCTTAATTCTTATCAGGGCCGGGTAAGGTGTGGTAGTGATGTTAATTGGATTTCGGAGGACAATACTATCTCTTACTGATTATTATTGTTTATGCAGGGCCGAGACAAAAGTGTGTGCATTAAATGGCCTCTTTTTGACTCCATGTGCAAATAATTTGATGCCTTTACTTAAGTTTGTTGTTCACATAGAAAATGCAATGGAGATGATATTTTTATATATCCGCATTACATGGCCCCTATTGAGTAAAGAGAGAGAAGTAAAATTTATGATTCGAGGCTACAATAACGTATGGTACATGATCATAATATTTGAACAAATACAGTACCATTAATAATTATAGAACTGCATCTAAAAAATGGCTAGAGAACTAAAATAATTTGCATCAATATATTTCTACCTGGTTGATTTAAGTGCTTGCATTTCGAAGAGGTCAGCTTGCTATTAAACTTATCCAACATTCTAGAAAATGATTTTGACTTGTATTTTTGAAGCAGAAGTGGTACACCTAAGATGATACAATCACCTGCAAAAAAAAGCAAGTCCAGGCTTGTCAAAATTAATAGCTTGACCAGAATCTTACTAAAATTTTCAATAATTGACTTGAGCCTTCTTACCTCAGTGGGATTAGAATTTGTGAAGATGAAACAATCATTTGCAAAAAAAAAAAAAAAGACTAACACAAGGACAAAACTGCTCACCGTGAGAGCTATTTAGAAGCACATAAGAGGAGATACTGGTCACACATTGACTAATCAGATGTTACCTATCCTCACAAAAGCCTAGAGTATGCAAACATTTCAGCAAGGCGTTGAACATGTCAAGCTTTATGGCTAACAATCCTTTCTTAGACTTGCACTTTTTCATGGTATCAAAAAGCTCATGCACTATGGCAACATTGTCTTCTATTTTGGAAAAAAGTAGCTTGGAAGGGGATAATGATCTTGTTTAAGAGAGGCTTAAGTTTATTGTTAATCTTGAATATGATTTTATAAAAATTGTCGCATAAACTAATGGGCCTGAAGTAGGAAGCATTTTTGGGACAAATAACCTTAGGTATGAGGGACATGAAAGCGTGATTATCTTCTTTCAATAAGAAGTTACCATGATAAATTGCGCCATTTTCACTATGTCATTACCTATGATATTCCATATATTCTAATGGAAACTAGGCGGGAAGCCGTCTGGACCTAGAGAGATCCATGATTTCATTTTAAAGACAACATTTCTAATTTTATCATAAGAAGAAATCTAATTAAATAAGCATTATCATAATCACAAATTAGTGCATTATAAAAAAATACTATCATTAACAGGGTTACTAGATCTTCTCATAATAGAGAGATGTTGAAGTAAATTAGCAGTCATCTTTTTCAGTTAACCAAATACCAGTAAGATCTTGAATTGCTTCTATTTGGTTTCTTATTTTTATGTAATTGGTTATCGAATGAAAATAACCTCTATTTCTATCATCAAATCTGATTATATCATTTTTCGGATCTTTGTTTCCAGAAACCCTCTTCAATATTATGCTAATGATCAAGTTGAGCTAGTAAGTTACTAATTCTAGAGCCACTATGAGTTATAGTACCGTGGGCATGAAGCTGTTGATTTTGGTTTTTAATACTAGCAATATTAGATTGGATATGACCAAACGAATGGGGATTCCAATATTCCGGAGCTTGACTAACCTGTTTCAAGCAGTTTTTATGTTTAAGCCAACAATAGACTTTCCAATTACCACCAACAATAGATTTGCATATGAAGTTTCTAAGCCAACATTAATTAAACTTTCTAGGCTTCTTAGCTTGATTATGATCTCTAGTAGTAGTAAACACTGTAGGGATATGGTCACTGGACATAGGTGCAAAATGATAGACATGAGCTAAATGATAGAAGTTGAACCACTATTCATTTCTAAAACCCTATCAAGTCATATTTTCATTATCGCGTCTCCTATTATCCCAAGTAAAAGAACTACCAGAAAAACTAACATCATGAACCAATGGACCAACAAAATCATAAGCAACATCAAGCACAAATAAAATATATTTTTATTTTTGACTATTTTATTTTGGAAAAAAAAAAGATTACCACCGGATTTCTCAGAACTGTTAAGGATGAAATTCAGATCCCAGCAATTATCCAAGGACAACTTATAGTTTGACTAATCTGACTCACAAAGTTACATTGAAAATTTCTGTTACCATAGGGAGAGCTTCGTACATAAAAGTTGTGAACACCTTTGTTCTAGCATCAATATTGAAAACACAATTGATAAAGTTCAAGTCTGAATTGACAGTTTTCAGATCAAGGCCATCTTCCACGGAAGGCAGTGGCCACGTGCTAGACCAATAAAGTAACAATCATGTTGTTTTTTTTGCTAAAAAAAATGAATGACATTGAACCAGAGAAGTTACAGATGTTGGATCAGGAAAGTTGGGATGATACCCCACCATTCTCCCTGAACTCTAAATTTATTACAGTGCTTAGCTGCTATATCAGCCATGCTGTTGAGATTTCTTTTAAGAAATTCAACTCTAGAAAATGAAAAATAGGATTGAATTAACTTGCAATCATGTACAATAGTGTTACTGTACCAGAACAACTGGTTATTATTTGAATTGAAAGAAATTACTACTAATTGAGCATCGCTGAAGAAGCATATATTCCTCTTGTTCCTTTCTTTCGCCCACATACAAGCTTCCAGTAAGGCCAAATATTCAGCTTCTTCAGCATTCCTAGCTACTCCTGGAATGGTTTTGCAACCAATGTAGTTCCATGTTATATCATTCATAATCAAACCAGATCCCGACATATTAGTATTAATGTCAAAAGATGCATCACTATAAATAATAATACAATCATCAGGCAAGGAAGAAACTAAAGAAATCAGGTCATTTCCAGCTGAAGGTTCATTGGCAGTTATGCGAACAACAGGTTTAGTTCTAAGATAAGGTTCTGAGTCAGACACAATCTTAAGAGCTAATCTCTCCGTAGTGCTAGGATGCAAGTTTTTGCCCTGGAAAACTAAAGAACACCTATCCTTATACTCCAAGCAATTGAGAACACATCAACAACTTTATTGTTAAGGGCATTGGAGGATAACCAATGTCCAAACCATTCTTTTAGATTCAAAGTTGAATCTCTAACCTGTGCAACTTCATTATAAAAAGGGGTTAAAGACCAAATTGCCTGAGCAAAAGGACAATGTAAAATGAGATAGGGAGTTTTAGGCACCACAGTACCACACAAATTACAGTTCACATTATGAGAGTTATTGTACCTACAAATAATAGTCTTAACATGCAAAATATTCTCATAGCATTTCCAAGAAAATAACTGAACTTTGGGAAGAGCTGGAAGCTTCCAAAGAGACTTGTATAAAGGGTTCTGGGTTTTGAGGATTATGAATACACTCGTATTTTCCAGACAGAAGCTTGTAAGCTGTTTTGATAGTGAATTTACGTTTTTTAGAAAATTGCCATATTAATTTGTCATTATCCGAAAAAAGAACTCTAATCCTTGAATGTTCTGCACATTTTTAACAATCATGCTTATATTAGGATAATTCGAAGGTTTTATGTATTGGCTCATTTTGTTGTAATGTGTTTGGTCTCAGTAGCTGACTATGCCTAAGCTAAGCCTAAGGATAACCCCTATGGTCTTCTAATCTAGCAGCTAGATTAGCCATCCACGTCAGCTAGGGAAACCTCCTAAGTCATATGGTATTGCTAATCTAGCAGCTAGATTAGCAGTCCACGTCATCTGAGACCACTGTCCAGCGTTGTTTGGTTCAGTGTTTTAAATTTCAGCCGTTAGATCAAATTTTGTTATTTTTGTGATTCGTGTGATTTTTGTGAGCGCTGAACCATTCAGCGTTGGGACCACTTTTTAAGCGCTGAATCATTCAGCGCTTTAAATTTCAGCCATCAGATCAAAATTTATGATTTTTGTGATCCGTGTGATTTTTGTGAGCGCTGAACCATTCAGCGTTGGGAGTCTTGGGACCACTTTTTCAGCACTGAATCATTCAGCGTTTCAATCTCGCTTCTAGTTGAACTGCGAGCACTTGCTAGGAGAGAGAAATAGATAGAAGTAGTGTTAACTTTTTTCCCACACTTTTTTCTTGATTAACACTTTTTGGCAAATCTAGCAGCTCAATCAGCCCATTTGGGTTAGCCTAATCACTTATACAAGTTTAGGCGTCATTCTAGTTCTGCGGCCTAATTATACAAGTCTCCAGTTACTTTCGTGGGATTTTACCTAGAATTACTAAGGCTGCACAAGAACCGGTGTAGAGTCCCTGTACCGGCTTGGAACCGAGTAAACTGTACAGGGACCAGTTCTCAAATTTCAGTCTCGGTCAACACCTGGTACAGTGACCGGTTCTGGGGGAAGTACCGGTATGTACCGGCCTAAAATTCCCGGTGAATAATAGTCGTTAGATATTTTAGTTAGAAGTAATCGTGGCCATAGATCCTAGGTATATACTCGTCTATTCTTATCTATCTGAGTAAACAACTTTTCTTCTTCTTGTTTTCTCAGAACTAAAAAGTAAAAACCATGGTTCGCTTCTTCTTTTTCTTTACCATCCCTCAGATTCACCACCACCACCACCTTCTTCTCCGCCACACCACCAGTACCATCAATTGCTAAAAACAATTACACAGTCGGTACTTCGAATATGTTTGATTAAGAAGAAAATGAATCTGTAGTTGTAGTTTGAGATTTTGAATGAAAAGCAAACAACAGATTTAGTGATAATAGGTAGATGGAATTATGTTATAAACCCTCTATTCAATTCCACGGAGATTCAATCTTACACAGCCACTCTAGAGTCTAGAACCATGAAGGACATAGAAATGGACGGAGAGATTAAATATCATGCTAACGAAAAAGAGCTCATAACCATAGAACCCAACGGCGCTCCGGTAAATCTCGATTTATCTATTTTCCCCTGTTTTGTCTATTTGATTCTTGCCCTACTAATCTCATATATTTGATGTGAACATCTCGATCCCAAAATGAACGAAAAAAAATCAAAGAAGGTTGCAGCTGTTGATGGTTTAATTGTCTTGATGATGATGAGTAATTAAGGAACTTAAGAGAGAAGGAATTAGGGTTTCAATTTGCATAGAGAATAGGAAGTTGCTGCTGTTGTGATTTAAGCTGATTGATGAAAAATTGGGGTCTCTGAGATACAATTTAGATTGGGATTGAGTTAGATTGAGAATTACATGGGTCAATTTGGTATAGAAGATTCAGATCAGATAAAGTTGGATTTTGGTGGTGATGTTGCTGCAATAAAGAATGAAAGAACCATATAAGAATGGTCATAATGTTCATGGGTTTGAGTGGAAAAATGAGATCTGGGGGTGAATCAGGTGATTGGAAGGCTAAGTTTATGTGATTGCAAGTATGAGATGATGTTGTTGAATGCTTGAAATTACTTAGATGTATGTTAGGATCTAAATGTGTGAAATGTAATGAAAAACTGAAGAAAAATAGGCCAGAATATGGCCTGAATTTCCCTTAAACTTTTGCTGGTTGTGTGTTTTCGTCTGTGTATGTTATTACTTGTTAGATGAATATTGTTGAATCAGGACAAAACCCGGTACCGGACTTGTACCAGTACAACACCAGGTATAAGTACAGGTACCGGTCCTCAAATTTCAGTCCTGGTAAACACCAAGTACAGGGACCGGTTCCATAGGAGAACCGGACTGTACCGGACTATGTGCAGCCTTGAGAATTACTACTAGTTTTTTTTTTTGAAAACAGACCTTCATTAGATAAAAGATTATGTACATAACTTAAGTTTAACAACATCATCCCTTAAGGATGCAGATATATCTGCTGGGATGTTATACAAAAAACGAAACGAAGCTCTTGTTTTTCTAGCCCTATTTGCTATAGTATGAGCAACGTTATTAGCTGTTATACTGATGTACTTAACTTCAGATACATTAGAGGTTCTTAGCAGATGCTTTATTTCATTTACAATTCCCTGGTTTTTCCAAAATACATGAGGATAACATCATTGATAGATTTCACCAAATTTATACAGTCTCCTTCCAAAATTATGTTGTGCGTCGATAGAGTGTTTTCCCAGGGTAATGCTTCCTTTATCTCCATACACTCTGCTTGCTCAGCGTCTAGTCCTCCATTGAAGTAGCAGCCTTTGATGTCCCTGCTTGTACCTGAGTGATCACGCAGAATTAGTCCAATACCATGGGATTTTGATAATTCATCAAAAGAAGCATCAACATTTATTTTAATATTTCCATGACTTGGAGGCTTCCAATATTCCTGCTTCCTAATTTTTTCCTTCGTATGGTTTTGGATAGAGGAATCATACTGTTTTAATAAACATCTAGTATTGCTGATAACAGTCCAAGTACTAACGGATTTATTTTGAAAGACCTTCTCACAGCGTGTTTTCCATATTTTCCAGGCAGTTATCATGAGAGTATGAAGCCACCTGTTATAATCTTCACCCTCCACATTTGGATCTCCGTTAAACCAACTGATTATCCATGTAGACGCCGAAATATTATTAGATCTTAGCATAGACACATTTACATTCATTGCAAACCAAACAACGGAAGAATATTTGCATTCAAATAGAAGATGCTCCAGTGTTTCTTCTTTATCACCACATCAAGGACAAATCACTTGGATTCCTTGTTTGTATCTACTTAACTTTGATATAGTTGGAACGATACCCTTTAAACATTTCCAAAGAAATAACTTAACCTTATGAGGTATTTCCGCTTTCCAAAGTCGTTGCCAAACTGTTTTAGGAATAATCTGTGTGTGATTGATTTGGTGATTATTTTGATTATCTTCTGTTTGGGTAAGTGCTTTGTAAGATGATTTAACTGTAAAGGACCTTGTTCTGTTTGGTTCCCAGACAATAATATCTTCACCTTGCTGTGGTAAGTACATTGTGATTATCAAATGTGCAATGCTCTGAGGAAATAAGCGAAACACTAATTCTCTATTCCATCTTCTCGGATTACTCAACATCAGATCAGAGACATAGACTATCCTTGCTGGTTCAGCAAAATTTTGATTTGGTGTAGGTGGTGAATCCATTCCATGAATCCATTTGTCATACCAGACCAATTTTTTTGAACCATCCCCTATTAACCATCTATGATGTTTTCGGACTATTTTTAAACCTTGCTCTATTCCTTTCCAAATCTAAGAAGAGTTGTTGTAATCCTCTTGCAGAAGTAGAAAGTCACAGTAAGGAGCGTATTTTGGTTTTAATACTTTTACCCAAAGCTGATCAGGCTCAGTGCGTAATCTCCAAGCTAATTTGGTGATTAAAGCATTATTAAACTGTTCTAAGTCCCGAAAGGCTAGACCACCTTCACTTTTAGATTTGTTGAAGGACTTCCATGCAATAAAGTTAATACCTTTATTAGTTTTGTTCCCCCACCAAAATCTCCTTTGTATTGAATCAAGCTTCTTAATAACACAGTATGGAATTTTAAAGTTTCCCATGTAATGAGATGAGATTGTATTAAGCACAGCTTTAAGTAAAGTAGTTCTTGCTGCTTGATTTAAAGTTTTTGGATTCCATCCTTGTAATCTGTTTGCAAAAGCATCAAAAAGACTAGCAAAGGAGATTGATTTTGATTTACCTAGTAAAATTGGTAGACCTAGGTATTTATCTGAGGTAGTCAGCTCTTTAACTCCCAATTTGATTTTTATTTGATTCTTCCTTTCATCAGTGACATCACCTGCTATAAAAGCTGCTGCTTTTGAAAAATTGATCATTTGCCCTGAGAGTTTTCCAAAGTTATCTAGAATGTTCAACACATTAGTAATAGTTTTATCATCAACTTGCAAAAAGAGGAGACAATCATCTGCAAAAAGCAGATGATTTATTGAGGGAGAGTTTTTTGCTGCTTATACTCCTACAATCTTTCCTTCTTACTCTGCCCTATTAAGAGACCTAGTCAGATATTCCATAACACATATGAAGAGATAGGTAGACAATGGGTCGCCCTGTCTCAATCCCCTTGAAGGCATGTATTTGTCACAAGGACTACCATTAAGCCTCATAAAAACTGAATTGGTTGATATACATTGATGAATGAGCATTCTCCAATCTGTGCATAAACCCATTGAATCAAGCATTTTATCAACAAAAGGCCACTCAATTCTATCAAACGCCTTTGACATATCAAGTTTGAGAGCTAACATGCCTTTCTTGCTTCTTGTTTTCTTCATAGTGTGTATCAATTCATGAGCTATGATAATATTATCATTTATGTATCTTATTGGAACAAAAGTTGCCTGAGTTGGTGCTATAATTTTCTCCATCAGTGGTTGCATTCTTCTAACTAACAGTTTGGAAATTATTTTATTGTTGTTATTACACATGCCAATTGGTCTAAAATCAGCAGGAGTGCAGGGATTTGGAATTTTAGGTATCAAGCAAATTGCAGTTTCATTAATCTGAGAAGGGATTTTTTTATATGTAAAGAAATCCTGCACAAGATTAATGATGTCTTGACCCACTGTCTCCCATTAGTTTGATAAAATCCTGCTGGGAACCCATCAGGACCTGGCGAATTCCAACTAGCTAAACTTTTAACCACATTATAGATCTCATCTGCATTTGGTATACTCATGAGGGCAGCATTTTCATCATCTGAAATGTTGGCATGAATATGTGAAAATGAGTGATCCTGAAATTGTGGTAAAGTAGTAGTAGCCATATCTGAAAAGTGTTTCGTAAGAAAGCTTGCCAAATCTTGTCTGTTATGCAACCAATTTCCATTTGGGTCTCGTAAAGCCACTATGTTATTTCTAGCTCTTCTTCTATTAGCCATTGCATGGAAGTAAGTTGTGTTATTATCATCTTCTTTAACCCATTTGTCTGCAGATTTCTGTTGCCAATATTGTGCCTGAATTTTCTTCCAATGATGTAACAGTTCTATTGTGTGCTGAATTTGGGAATTGATATGATCAGTAGTTGGCAGGTTTTGAATATGACATAACTTGTTTTTGAGGATTTTGACTTTATTATCTATATGATCAAAATTTTGCTTCTTCCATTTTGATAGTTCTTTCCTAGTGACAGCAAGCTTTTGAGAGAGACCTATATCAGTATTATTCCAAGAATGAGCAATGATTGTGGCACATGAGGAGTCAGTGAGCCAACACCTATAAAATTTCCAAGTATTCCTACGAACATAAATCTTTGGCTCTGTGTGAAGTAAAATTGGACAATGGTCTGAACCTAGAAAAGGAAGATGATATATTCTTGAGTCAGGGAATTGAGTTAGCCACTTCACATTGTGCAGTGCCATGTCAATTCTTGCTCTTTTATATCCCTGTTCATTTAACTTATTTGTCCAAGTGTGTTTGCCCCCTACATAACCCATATCCATTAAACCCGATTCTTCTATAGTATTACAAACCCAATTATTAGTTGAAGCTAAAGTAGAAGTCTGACCTGAGGGTTTAAGATGGACATTTAAATCCCACATAACCACCCATGGTTGGTTGAGATTTTCACTGAGTTCCTTCAGAAAACTCCATTGTGTCCTTTTTAAATCTTCATATGTAGATCCAAACATACAAGATAACAACCACTCATCTTTTGCAGGATTAGAAGTAATCAGAAGATGTATTATATTATCTTTTACACATACTACGTCACAGGGGAATCCATTTTTCCATAGTAAAATCAGACCTCCAACCTTGCCTACTGAGCTAACAAACAAGGAATTAGGGGAACCGAATGGTTGAGTTAAGGCTCTTTCTTTGTTCTCATGAATTTTAGTTTCACTGAGGAAAATTATATATGTATTATGATCTTTAATGATGTCTCCTAGTTATCTCTGGTGTCTTTAGAAGCAAATCCTTGGACATTCCAAGCTAGCACTTTCATTGTTTTAAAACTGAATAACCAACTATGTGAAGCAGAATAAATGTAGTATAAAGCAAAAGAATTGAAAGAGTAAACAGAATATGAAGGAAATTGAAGGTTAAAGAAATATGATACCTTTTCACCAGTGCCAGATGTTGTTTTGCCAAGACTCCTTAAGTGGTTTTGTTCTAAAACAGTCCCATATTGTGATGGATAAGAATTTGGGAAAAAAATTGAATCATCCAGATTAACATGGATATTTTCAGAAGAACCCACATTTGTAGAAGATGAAAATTGGTTCAACTGATTTTGTTCATAAAGATTGAGGAGAGATTGGAGAGGACCCTTTAAACCTCTATTAACATGAGCAATTGCCAGATCTATATTCTCATGATTATAATTATCCATTGAAAGACCGAATTCACCCATTTGTAAATAAGCTCTAAGCAAATTGGTATCTAGGGTTCCTTCTAATCTAGAATTGGGTTGAACTGATGGATGAGGAAATTGATTCTGAACATTAGTATTTTCAGTATCTCCTAAACGACTCAAATGGGTATTAATCTCTCTTTGTTGTGGATGATTATAATTTGAATTGCTATTTTCTCCCATCTCCATCCTTAGCCTCTTACGAAATCTAAAACTTTGTTGTTCTAGAGGTCTGCCCCGACTAACATTAACTCGAATCATACCTTGTGGATCACATCCTACAGAGGTGACTGGAATTATGAGTCACTGAGTCGACTCGTTGAAGAAAGAATTACTAATAGTTAAACTGGTTTGCAAGGCTTAGTTAAATAAGCGTTTTTAGGGGCCACTCAAAAGGATTCAGGGGCCAACAATAAAACAAAAAAGGTCACCCAAAGGGAAAATGTAGCCAACCCTTATCTCGCGTAATTCGTAATGGCAAAATTACCCTTATATATTCGGAGGATATGATAACATTTTTATCCTCCGATTTTAATCGGAAGACAAAAATTTACCCAGACTTCCGAATGTACGATGGCCCAAAAATCAGAATTTGGGAAAAATTGATACTTTTCAAATTTTGAACTTGAAATAATCGGAAGTTAACTTAGTTACCCAAACTTCCGAATATGGGTTGTCTAACCTTCTATATTGGCCCTTGGAACCACCTAGAGCCATGGCATGGTTTGTTTTGAACTTGTAATATTTGGAGGATAATTTTTTTTTGTAAAGTCCCGAATGTACGATGGCCCAAAAATCAGAATTTGGGAAAAACTGATACTTTTCAAATTTTGAACTTGAAATAATCGGAAGTTAACTTAGTTACCCAAACTTCCGAATATGGGTTGTCTAACCTTCTATATTGGCCCTTGGAACCACCTAGAGCCATGGCATGGTTTGTTTTGAACTTGTAATATTCGGAGGATAAATTTTTTTTGTAAAGTCCCGAATGTACGATGGCTCAAAAATCAGAATTTGGGAAAAACTGATACTTTTCAAATTTTGAACTTGAAATAATCGGAAGTTAACTTAGTTACCCAAACTTCCGAATATGGGTTGTCTAACCTTCTATATTGGCCCTTGGAACCACCTAGAGCCATGGCATGGTTTGTTTTGAACTTGTAATATTCGGAGGATAATTTTTTTTTGTAAAGTCCCGAATGTACGATGGCCCAAAAATCAGAATTTGGGAAAAACTGATACTTTTCAAATTTTCAAATTGAAATAATCGGAAGTTAACTTAGTTACCCAAACTTCCGAATATGGGTTGTCTAACCTTCTATGTTGGCCCTTGGAACCACCTAGAGCCATGGCATGGTCTGTTTTGAACTTGTAATATTCAGAGGATAATTTTTTTTTTGTAAAGTCCCGAATGTACGATGGCCCAAAAATCAGAATTTGGGAAAAACTGATACTTTTCAAATTTTGAACTTGAAATAATCGGAAGTTAACTTAGTTACCCAAACTTCCGAATATGGGTTGTCTAACAACACAAATCATTGTCATTTGAACTTGTCTAACTTAGTTACCCAAACTTCCGAATGTACAACACAAATCATTGTCATTTATCTGCTCTTCTTTACTTTACGACCGTGACTACCTCCCAGTCCTACACGACCACGGGTTTAAGCACCTTCAGTTGGAGCACCTTCAGCGCTCGATGAAGCTCGAGTTCTTTTACCCGTCTTTGATACTGCCACCTTGGGCGGATGCCTCTTCGTGACTTTCTCCCCAAACTGGGCAGCATAATCTTCGTTATCCATATTATCAACTAGATCTCTAGCCTCTTTGATCTTCTCAGCTGGCATGGGATCTCCGCTTTTCAGGCATGCAGTTAACATTTTGGAAACACGCTTGAACCTATTCACTTGTTTTTTATACGTAATGACATAACATCAAACGGTAATTACCTAAGATTTATAAGAATAATATAAAATGAACAAAAATATAAGAACACGCACCAGTCTATCATAACCAGCTGGTTTGTCTTTGATGATACAATTATAACTTGAACCCGCCGCAGTAGTGTTGGATTTGATTTCACGGATAACCAAAGGATGTGATACCTTGTTATACCAACTCATATAGTCTGGAGAATTTTCATCACCTCGGGTGGTTCGTCTACCAGTGTCGATAATGAAGTCATTCCTCTTATCCCAGTTATCAAGAACAGTAGGTGGGCCTGTGTGAACAATCGTGAGATTATCACCACTATAAGAGCACAACTCCAACTCCAATTTGTAGTAATCCCCCATTTTCTCCACAGGTTGATGTTGTATATACCCGTGTTGTCGCATCACCCTAGAGGGGTTATACATCACATATCCTGTGGGGTGCCACAATGGTCCAAAATAAAGGGACAAGTCCGACCGAACATTATATGCCCACTGGCTCGATCTTCCTTGTATGGATCAAAGCATACGTCCGAGGCCTTCAATTGGTCCAAAATATCCCTCATGCGAATCAACTGCTGCTCTTTTGTCCTAGAACGGTTGTCTTCAAATATATAATTTGTTCCTCTAGGAGTACCTTTGCACCAGCCCGGGTTCTCTCCGGCCAACTTCAAGATAGGGAAGTGGTCATAGATCCATGCCTATATACATAAGAAACCAAGTTTTAGTAAATAGATTGTGTATATTCGGTAGTAATTTCCAAACATTATTTCCGATTATATATAATCGGAAATAAAACTGAGTACTTATCCACCGAATACCCAACATTCGGAAATAGATATGGATCATTTCCTAACGAATATGCGTCATTTGGAGTTCAGTAACCTATAGTTTTTCTGTCCTGTATATTCGGTAGTAATATCAAAAGAATATTTCCGATTATATATAATCGGAAATAAAACTAAGTACCTAGCCACCGAATAACCAACATTCGGAAAAAGAGATGGATTATTTCCTACCGAATATGCGTCATTTGGAGTTCAGTAACCTATAGTTTTTCTGGCCTGTATATTCGGTTCTAACATCAAAAGAATATGTCCGATTATATATAATCGGAAAACAAAATAAGTACCTAGCCACCGAATAACCAACATTCGGAAAAAGAGATGGATCATTTCCTACCGAATATGCGTCATTTGGAGTTATGAATATGCATCATATGTATTGTCTACCGAATAACTATAGAGTGAGTTATAGAGTTAAAGAAAAAACCTGCAATAGAGCCACGTTCCCGGCAACTTGGCAGGTTCCTAGCCTCGAAGCCTTTCTCAACTCTTCCATCAAGAATGCTAGGCATGCCGTGCCCCAAGAATAGTCACCGACTTCATAGAGAGGATCCAAAAGTTGTATAAGGTTGGCGTCGATCCGGTTGCCAGAAATATTGGGGAATATGACACATCTCAATACACAAAGGAGATATGCGGTGGCAGCGTGGTTCACTTGCTCATCAGTTAACGTTCCATTCTTTTCCTTCTCCAAGGTGCCTCGGAACATATTCATCAAAGCTGTAATGTTGATCTGTCTTGTTCTGTAACTTGCATGCATCCTAAACTCTGTTGTTGTTGTTGTCTCTTCATCCCAACCTAAGCACTTTTTAGTTAGAGCATAAAGTTGTGCCCAACTTAACTGCTTTGTGTAGTTAAACTTCACAGCTGTGCCTTGGTCGGGAAGGTTAAGAATCTGCACAACATCATCCGGAGTAATCGTCATCTCCCCAAACGTCATATGGAAAGTATCGGTCTCAGGATACATTCTCTCCACGAACGCCAATATGGCCACACGATCATGTTCCAACAATGAATTCTCGGCGGCATTAGCTAACCCCGAGTTGGCAACAATTGACTTGAACCTTTCACATTCACCGGATAAAGGCCACGCAAGCGTTTTTGTTGGTGCGGAGGTAGGTTTGAGTAGACGGACCGCATCTTGATGATCCTATTAAAGTACATAAAAAAATCCTTAATACAAATATTACGATATAACACATAGACAATACATTAATAAAAAAATAGTAATTTTATTACCTCGGTTTCGTATATTTCTCTGGCCCATGAGTCTTTGTATCCAAATAGCAATTTTCCTCCATCCGCCGGTAGCCCAAGGATTGTGCCTGCTGGAATACCCTTCTTCTTCAAGTGCTGAGGGACAAGATGTGATGCTTTCTTAGCAATATCCTTCTTTACACCATCTTTTCCTTTTTTGGATTTTTGGGTACCACTTGGTTGTCCTTCTTCTTCTACTCTTGGCACTGGATCAACTGGTTCAATTTCATGGTGGGGTGTAACTTGTGGAGTAGTTGGTTCTGCACTTTTTTGAGCGGCTTGTTCAACACTTGGTTGCACCCCTTGTTCACTGCCTTGTTGTTCTACACTTTGTTCAGCACTTGGTTGCACTCCTTGTTGACTGCTTTGTTCTTGTAAGCTTTGTTGAGCACTTGAATTATCTTTGGCATTCCTTTCCCTCCTAGCACTAGCTGTCACTTTCTTCCTCCTTTCTCGACTTTGTCTAAACAACAAAGAAAGGAACAATATTTACAAACTATACAATCGGAAGACAAAGTATGGAAATATAACCCGAATGTACACATTCGGACGTAAGAAGACACATACTGTTCCCGAATACAAAACAATCGAAAGCTAACTAAACATATTTACAACCGAATATGCATCAATTGGAGTTCAGAAGCTCTAAATTTTTCATCCTACACAATCGGAAGACAAAGTACACAACTATAACCCGAATGAACAAATTCGGAAGTAAGAAGACACATATTTTTCCCGAATGAAAAACAATCGGAATATAACTAAACATGTTTACAACCAAATATTCATCAACTGGAGTTCAGAAACTCTAAAATTTTATCCTACACAATCGGAGGTATAAAACATTATATTGTCTTCCGAATAAATACTGGCCCCAAAATGCGATTTTTCCTATATCAGAAATTTCGAGATTTTTTCAATATATATATATATTCGGTAGTGAGTGTACTTCCGAATACTGTGTGTCTACTTAAACATATTCGGGAGCCAAAAAATTCATTAAACTACCGATTATTACCAGTTTGTATCTAGGAAGATATGGCCAACAATATTCGGCCGATAACCATCAAATATTTCTCCCGAATACTGTCGATGTTCTTGAGAAATGAAGAACACGGCTACATTCGGAAGTAAATAAGCATGAATATCGCCCGAATCTGGATAAATAACCGAAAACCCTTGAATTTTTTTTTCTCGATTCGTCGAATTAAAGCGAAATAAACCCCAAAAATGATAGATTCTTACCTAATTGGGGCCATTTGAAGTTGACGAAGTGTTTGACTATCGGAATCGCAACCACCGACTACATCGACGGGTACTTCTTCTTCGCGTTCTTCGCGTTCTTCTTCATTTGCAGCAACAATTTCTTTATTTCTTGCTAAAATCCCAATCTTTGGATCGATACCCCGAGCAACGTTTTTGGTTCTAGGTCTGTGGGTTTCATTTCCCTTATCCATTGTTTTATAAAGGAATCGACGATGTTTTGATTTTACGATTCGCGACGATGTTTCGGTTGAACACAAGAACGAGAGAAAGTTTTTCTTCTTCCACAATCGGAAGATAATATGAAACTGGAAGAAGAAGAGTTGAAATGAGTAGAATTTTTTTTGATTTGGTTTTTATAAAAGTTTTACCAGAAGGGCATTTATGTAACTTCAATATCATATAGGGTATCCCTTAACTAGAGTTTTTGGCTGGGTATAAATTGATGGCCCCTAAATCCTTTCGGGTGGCCCCTAAAAACGAGAGGTTAGTTATGTCATTTCCTTGCAATTTTATCATTTTGGGTTTTAAAAGGAAAAAGAATCTATCCTCGGAATTACAACTCTCCGGATAATAGAGAAAAAAAATTGAAGCAGTAAGTGAAGAAGCAACGGCTAAATATCTATCGGAAGAGCTAAACAATGTCAGTTCGCGACTTGTGTATTTCTCATCTCACTCCTACAATTTCTAGGGTTTCAAAATTCCCTTCAACCTGTTTCCCTTCTCCATTCCTCAACAAAAATCTATCTCTTCCGAAAAGTCTCCTCACTTCTAATTTTCTTCTATCAATTGAAAAATCAAGCACCACTTATCAACACAATTGTTCTCAATTTGTTCCCAAATCATCTGATGATGAGATATCGGGAGTAGAGGATGAACTTGTTGATGATGAGGGGATTGAATCTTCTTATAGTGATGATGAAGATAACATTGATTCATTCGAAATTGACGAGCTCGAAAGAGAAGCCAGAGAAGCTGTCAGAGAGTATTCTCTGTCTTTAGCTCATGAACTAAAAATAGGTATTTCCAGATACTGCTGTTTAATTTTTAAAATATTTTGTGGACCATGGTTATATTACTGATTTACTGAACTAGTTTTGAATCATTATGATTCGAATTATGATGTGGTGTTTTAAAGTATTGTCATCATTCTTCGAATCAACATTTCATCCAATAGTTAGTATGGATTTCCTAAAATTCATCTGTTAGTGAGTTTACCTGAGCAAGCTCAAAAGACGACTGAAGTAACATATATTTGCAGAACATAATTCAGGGACACATATTGTGGCGAATTTGTACTATCAATTTGATGGCTACCATCTTAATTAGTTACAGTACTCTAGCAGGCCTAACCACATTCTTGCTTTACTGTTCATTTCAGTGAAAATCAATTCTTTACTGTACGTAGTAACTGGATATACAATGACAAAATTAACAAGCCTGACAGGGCTAAAAAGGTAGAATAATTGGTTGGAACTTGGAAATAGCCTTATGGAATGCGATCATCTTAGGAATCCTGGTCTTTTATTTTGTTTTGTTAGACTACAGTTTTTCTTCTTCCAATATGAGATTTCCAGAATTACTGAACTGAATGAATTACTCTTGCAATACTTTCAGATGACGAAACAATTGATCAAAGGAAAAAAGGTCGAAAGAAGAAGAGGGAAAGCATATCAAGTAAAAAGCTTGTAAGCATCTATTCACGAGCCATATTTTCTTCTAGAATAAGATTGAGTTTTCGTCGATTAAACATTATCATATGCCTGTCTTCTTTCTTTATTTTTGACTTTGTTTATTAAGAAATTGCTCATTTGTTGGGGTCTTAACTCCAAGAAAGTTGTAGCAGCTTGTCCAACAAAGAAATCAGCCGTCACAATCCTTCTGCTGGAAACTAATAAGTTAATTGTCGTTGTACCTATCCTTCTCACTATAAGAAAACTAATACAAAAGTGTGTGGGTGATTTTTTTATAAAAACCATGTTTTTGGTTTGGGCATCGTTCATTCAGATTGTTTGATATACGACATAAAACATTCTCTGTTAAGGTCCTAATTCATGTTCATATGCATATCTTTTCGGTTTCTTTGCCTGAACTTATTTTGGCATAGAAACTTGTATGATGAATATGGTGATCTGTGGATCTGTCTGTTTATAAGGATATTCATTAGATACTCTTTGCATTAACTTGGCCACTTGCAATGAGTGAAACTACTTAATTTGTTATTGTCGCTCTTGAGGAACAACTTTGTCTTTTCTCAATATACCGTGTCTAAGATTATTTGATCTTATTGTCCTGTCCCGAAAATATGCTGGAATTAAATAAAAAAAGTTGTTCTTATCTGAAGAAAATAAAGTTAATAAACTAAATTACAAACTGTAGTATTCTGTAAGCTGTGGCATGCTTATTTCTATGTATGATTAAAATATTGCAGTCGTCATCTGGTAGTATTCCTTAATACACCCCGAGGAAGATATAAATGGATTGGCTTTATCCTTTATGAATATTTATTATTGCATTTGCAGATCCCAGACCATCTGCTTCCGAGAGTTGCAATTGTTGGAAGGCCAAATGTTGGTAAATCAGCATTGTTCAATCGCCTTGTTGGGGTAATCTAATTTCAGTAACTTTCGATTCGTAATCTTCCTGTTTTTCCTTCTTTTTTTCCCCTCGAGTCATCCAAGTACAGATGGTTGGGTTATATGTTTGGTAACAAAAACAAGCTATTTGCAGGGGAACAGAGCAATAGTTGTAGATGAACCTGGTGTTACTCGAGACCGCCTGTACGGTCGATCGTTTTGGGGAAACATTGAATTTATGGTAATAGACACTGGAGGGGTTATCACTGTTTCTAAGTCACAGGCTAGCGTTTTGGAAGATTTGGCTATTTCAACAACTGTTGGCATGGATGGGATTCCTCTTGCTTCCAGGGAGGCAGCTGTTGCTAGGATGCCGTCAATGATAGAGAGGCAAGCTACTGTTGCTGTGGAAGAAGCTTCAGTTCTAATATTCGTTGTGGATGGCCAGGTACTGTTTGACTAAAATGACCTGAGTATCCGTGGTTCTTACCTTTTACCCTATTAAGAGATTATGGGTGTTAAATGGCCAGGTACTGTTTGACTAAAATTACATGTGAGTATGTGTTGTTCTTAATTTCTTCCTTCTTAAGAGATTATGGGTGTTAAATGGCCTGCACAAGCTGAAGGTGCTGAACATTATGTTGTGATGAAGTTGCATCGTTTTTATTGCTTGTGTTGGTACCTTATGCCCTAAAAATATCGCCTCTTATTTCACCTCAGTCGTGCTGAACTGATGTGTAAATATTAAAAAGAAGAGCACACAAATTTTGTGGAAACTTTCTTCACATAAACAACTTTAAGATCCTATTTTAAGATCCTTATCCTAGTAAACCTTTGGATCAGGATGAGTATAGAATTTTTTCGGAGTTGAACGAGTAGTGTTTGTGTTACCAGCTAGAAAATGATGAAGGTCTTGTATTATTGCGGAATTAAGGAACTGTTACTGATGCGTACAGGTCGTTAGCTTTTGAAATTTGTATCATTATATTTTGTCTTACCAAAGTGAAAGTTAATCGACTCTCTCTGTTTGCAATCTTTTTTATTTTGTTTTGTTGTGAGTATAATTTTCATAGTGGGATAGTAAGTTTCACTCCTTTGTGTGGTGTTAAATTTTTGTACAAATATGATATGATCAAATATTTTAACAGGCAGGTCTGTCGGCAGCAGATGTGGAAATAGCAGATTGGCTTCGTAAAAACTATTCAGACAAGACTATCATTCTTGCTGTGAACAAGTGTGAGTCTCCACGTAAAGGAGTCATGCAAGCATCAGAGTTTTGGTCCCTGGGGTGAGATTTTCCTTAAATGTTTTCATATTATGTGCTTCTATATGCTTCGTTCAGTATTGTATAGCACCTCTAATATTATGAATTTCCTTTTGTGATCTATTTTCTCATGACCTAGTCTATACAAATAGGAAAAGGAAAGAGAATTATATGGATGGTGTCTGAGACTGAAGGGGGAAATTTTTGGTTAAGAATTGTCTTAAACAACTATCTAGTTTGTAGGTTACAAGTTATGGCAAAGTTTGAGCTTCTCAGCATTTCCAAATGTCAGTGCAATGTCGCCCAATTCGAACTATTGATAGGATGATTTGCATGTTAGTCCCACATAAAACTAATTATTTGTGGTAGAATGCTATAGATAATTCTGAATTCATGATTTTCTATCCTAACCATAAATGAAAGCTTACCACTTTTACCTAGCCTGAAAGTCTTTCTAAGAAGTTCTTGGTGACTTACTAAAAACCAAGCTGTTGTATAGTGACATCTACTTGTTAGCCTTCGGACCAACAAGGCAACAAGTCTATTCTACTTGTGGTTCACTTCAGTTGTGAAATCTGCCCTTGTAGGTTACATTGTTAACCACAAAGATTAGCAGATATGCTCCAACTGCCAATAGCTTTCACCTTACCCTGGCGGAGTAAAGGCATTATATAAGTGCATGGTGATTTTTTGCACAATCCCAGCCAATAGTAATCTGTGGCACGTAATACTAATCCTGTAATGAGGTTCTGACTGAGTTATTAACTCGGTCCTTGTAACTTCAAGTTCAGATAACTTGTGATAAAATTAATGCTCGAGTTAGAATTACATAACTTGATTGGTACAGAAAATGACTGGTGCTACACATTGATTTGAGTCAGTTTCACTTTCTATTGCTTTTTCACCTATATGTTTGGTTTTGATAAATACCCGTATACTATCTGGTTGATCAATTAGGTATGACCCACTTCCAGTATCTGCGGTGACTGGGACAGGTACCGGAGAGCTGCTTGATCTTGTTTGTTCAACGTTGAAAACAGTCGAGGTATCATTTATTTTTTTTAACACATGCAAGTTTTATTTTGGTATGGAAGGATTTCAGTTGCACCGGACTTACTTCAGCAGGTTTACACTGGACTGCTGGAATCTAAGGCTCACCTTTGATGCATACATTATCATGTTGAGAAATTGAATTTGTGTGTTCAACCGACAGGCCTCAGAGGATACCAAGGAACAAGAGAAGTATGTTCCTGCTATTGCTATTGTTGGGAGACCAAATGTCGGTAAAAGCAGCATTCTGAATGCATTAGTTGGAGAGGACAGAACAGTAGTTAGTCCTATCAGTGGAACTACTCGTGATGCTATTGATACTCGATTTACTGCACCAGATGGGCAGGTTTGTTTGTTAGAGCCATGATGTCTTGTCGTTGTCGATCCAAAGTACTTGGCATATGTTTTATTGTCATGCCACTTTAGTCATATCTAGCCACTGACCATGATACACAACTTTCTGTGTTCACACATTGAATGTGGATTGGAGGATTTCTCTTTGTTGGTTTTCACACTTACATTCATTAGTGGAGTGCAATAAATGTTAACTAGGATACAAATGTAGGTGGAAAATAAAATAATTTCATTTTTCTTTCCCCTGAATGTTTTGATCCAGATGAAAACCATTAAACTCCGAAGAAAAAAATCCGAAAAATAAGTGAGTATGTTCAAGGTCTGTTGCAATACTTGTACACCATAGTTATTCTCAGTCTATGGGATCCCATGGAAATGATTTTATGTCTGATCATTGAAAGAAAATGCCCCTGCACAAGTTAGTTTATCGTTGAAAGAATATGTTTTTTAGTTTGATTAGAGTAAATCCATTAAGAGTTGGTGGGACTAAAGTGAACTGGATGGTTCATAAACCTTATACCTTTTACTTTCTTGCATAAGTTAATAAAAAGAAGAAGAGAAGACATTTGACAATTGCTTGTAATTAGAGTTCCACCACCGGTTGATCGTCTCCATGTGGGTCCCTATATGCCAGTGTGACCTGACCATGGAGATGGACACACACAAACACACAGACTCACATACACAGTAATGCCATTCTCATTGGTGTATCAAGACGTGTATTTAAGTGGTAAGCTTTAACTGCTCATTTGCATGCGAAATTCTCTGAGAATTTTGATCCACTAGTAATTTTCCTTTGCAGGAGTTTCGTCTTATTGATACTGCTGGAATTAGAAGAAGAGCAGTTATAGCTACTTCTGGTAGCACAACTGAGGCATTATCAGTGAATCGTGCATTCCGTGCTATTCGTCGTTCAGATGTTGTCGCTCTGGTTATTGAAGCTTTGGCTTGTGTTACAGAGCAGGTACTTTCTGCGTATTGAAAAATCAAAAGTCTACTTTAACTGCAATTGACAATTGTAGTCTGGTTTCTGACCATCCAAAAAACAGTCGTCCGTAATTTACTAGTGATAGGCTACTTGAGTGACTTGTAACCTACATATAGTATCAGTGGCCATGCATAATTTATTTAGTTAGTACTGCAATGAGAAGTAGAACTATGGGTTACTTGATCATCCCAGGGGATATTAGTGAAAAAGTTAAGGGACCAAATAGTTGTTGGTTTAGCCTTCAAAAAGATAAGGTGGTGAGGGGTGGGGAACAAGCACCAAAACTGCGAGAAGTATTTGAAGTGGTATGTGTTAACAGACTCCTGAGTGTTTTTTGAAAGACTGTTGAATGTCAAACTTAACACTTGCATGTTCCAGTAGGTACCCTCATAATTTAGTTCATTGGCCGTGTATCCACTTCCATAAATTCATCGTCAAACAATACCATTAATCCATAACTCTTTTCTGCTCTTATGGATTCTGGTTGTCTATCCTCACAAGTCAATGCTTTTTAATATTTTCTTTTGCCACGCTGTTAGGATGCCAAAATTGCTGAACAAATCGAGAGGGAAGGAAAAGGGTGTGTGATTGTTGTAAACAAATGGGACACCATACCAAATAAAAATCAGCAAACAGCAACATACTACGAGCAAGATGTTAGAGAGAAGCTCAGAATTCTTGATTGGGCACCAATCGTTTATTCAACTGCAATGATTTCCCATAGCGTTGAAAAGTATGGTCCCTATCTATCTTTCTTTAATCTTAATTTTGTTTAAATGGTTGATCAAATGAGCATTTTACATTTGTAAACATTAACCTTAGTACCATAATCATAATAATCAGTATAAACTTGAACATGCCAATGGCTTGGGTTCAGGGTCATTATAGCTGCTAGTACGGTAGAGAAAGAGAGGTCAAGAAGACTAGGTACTTCCATATTGAATCAAGTGGTACAAGAGGCACTTGCTTTTAAATCACCTCCACAGACCAGAGGCGGCAAAAGGGGACGGATATATTATACTACTCAGGTATCTCTAATCTGTCACACTTGAAGTGTTATTATGATGTCAGTATGTATAACCAATAATCATTTCCTTACAAAATCTCTCTTCATCGCTTGCAATTTCTATCTTAAAAATGCAGTACATAATCTACACTAGCATAACATATTTTATTAATTTTATCATTCTGTAAATCTAGTGTTTTCCAACGTTTTGATTGGTTTCGAAGGATAAATATGTTGTTCTCTGTGCAGGCAGCTATTCGACCACCCACATTCGTGTTTTTTGTTAATGATGCAAAGCTTTTCTCTGAGACATACAGACGTTACATGGAAAAGCAACTTCGTTCAGATGCAGGGTTCGCAGGTACACCAATCCGGCTTCTGTGGCGTAGCAGAAAAAAGATGGAAAGGGAAGGTCAGTTATCAAATAGACCTCAACTCTTTTGAGAAAACAAAACAAATAGATGGTATATTGGTATCCATACATGGACTATCAAACTCGTTCCTTTTAGCGTGTATATGGTTTCATTTATTGAGAAGGAAAAGTTTAGAACAAAAGATATCAGTATAGGTAATTGTTAGCTTTGGGGCTATTGCGATTACTTTTTGGACCAATTTGTGGTTGATGACTAACCTTCCTCCTCCAGAGCTAAGGTTGACAAGATTCCTAATATTCTCTTCACAACATATGTAGGACTCAAAGTTAACGCCGCACTTTGTGGCCAAGAAACCATCTGAATTAAGTTAAAAACTACAATTAGTTTCCCCTACATGTAAAACCAGAAATCCTATCATTTTATCGATTTCCGTAGTACAGATTTGTATCGTTTTCGTTATCATCTTTGTTCAAAATATTTATTTGTCTGCTGTGATGGAAAATCATTTTTCATTTACTTTTCTTTCAGGGAGAGGAGCTGCAGCGACGAATACACTTGTACCTATTCAACTGCAACGACAAAAAAAGTTGGCCACGGCAGCAACGATAAGTTGAAGCCAGAATTTTATTGGATTAAATCAGTGTAGTCATCTTATAGTAACAACCATTAGAACTTCAGTGATAGAAAGTTGTATGAAATTTAGGAAAATTAAATGGTAGTCACTAGTCAACCACGATGTATGATGTGAAAACAATGATGTAAAGTAACTTTATCCATTGTGAAATTTTGAGACAAAACATCTACGTCCCAAATTTTGAATCAAAATCTCGTATAGCCATATGCACCTGTGTGATGATGGAATTTTTAGTGGAAACTGTTTAACCAGGCAGGGAAGGATTGAATGCTTGCTAAAATCAGTGTGGCAGTTGCCCACAGAGAAACCGGCACCTTTTTCTGTCATAGCTTTTTGATGAATAAATGATCCTCTTGATATTTTCTTTCTTTTGACTGATAGCACTATTCATAGAATGTTTCCTCAATCTCAAATCCCTCTCGTAACTAGTTGGACCTAACTTACACATGAGAATGAGGGACAGTAATTGTGGGTAATGGGGTAAAGCTGATGTCTTCTGATAGAGAAAGGTTCAATAAGGTTCTTGTGATTGAGTTCAGAAAAACATGTGAATAACAACAACTCGTGAAAATGGAAAATATCTCGGTAAGTTGCTTACACTCACTATTCTTACTTCCACCTCTTGGTTTCAATTCCAATTAATTACACTCTTCTTCAGTCTTACTCTCTTACTCTAGAATACACATGTGAATATGATTAAAATGTAGAGAATCCGAGGAAATTCAGATCATCCAAACCAAAGCTACACTATGAACTTAAGAGTTTGAAACTGCTATTGATTTAATTTTTCTTTTAAGCCTATTATAGTCGTGTGCAAATTTGGTGCAGTCGATCTGCTACAATTCATATAATATTTAGTAAAAATAAAATAATTTTTTTTAAAAAAACCGGCTGGAACCACACCTTTAACAACTTATCATAAGTCCCGGATCAAATTGAGGACTTGCCTAATAAAATAAAAATATGGTTAAAAGAAAATGTCAAGATTATTAATAGGGGTATCATTTTGATGGGATGTACCAAATTACATTCGACACAAAACAACCTTTGTCCATGAAATGGTACATCCAATCAAATTGGTACCCCTATTAGCAGCCATGAAAAATTGTGATTAGTTAAAAAGAAAATTCAAACTCATCTAACACTTAGGTTTCTTTTTTTCTTTTTGATGCTTTAGATTAGTGGCCCCTAGACTATATCCAAACTCCTCAAATCAAATTAGAATGGGAGGAAACATGCCAACCACCAGATCACTTGGTGAAGTGATATATTTTATTTTTGGTTAAAAAAAGTAAAAGAAAGTAAAAATATTACTTTTCCTGAAACGGAGGTAATATACGATTACTACTCAGATCATCAAAGATATTCAACAACGTAGACTCGCCCGTGTAGGGGGGATTCGAAATTGAGCTGCTCATTCACACTCTCAGTCACACTAGTGTAGTCAAATATGTAAGATGTAACACACTCCCTTACCAACAACGGTTACAAGAGCTTCAAAACTTTCCCCAAACGTGACAACATTTAAACCAAAACTGCAACTCTCTCACTCACTATAAAAACCCCTCACATCCCTTGCCATATTTTCATCTCCCTCTCCATATACCCTCTTTGTCTCACTTAAAACTCAAATGGAAAATTGCAGAAGAACTCCATTTAAGCCATGGAAGAAAGGTTCCACAAGGGGTAAAGGTGGACCTCAAAATGCTTCTTGTGAGTACCGCGGAGTTCGACAAAGAACTTGGGGCAAATGGGTTGCTGAAATAAGAGAGCCAAAAAAACGAACTCGGCTCTGGTTAGGTTCATTCTCTACCGCTGAAGAAGCTGCAATGGCATACGATGAAGCTGCAAGAAGATTATATGGTCCTGACGCTTATCTAAATTTACCGCATCTTAAATCAAATAATGTCATTCCTTTCAACAAATCTCAAAAGTACAAATGGTTCCCTTCCAAGAACTTTATTTCCATGTTTCCATCCTGCAATTTGATCAACTTAAACGCCCCGCACAACGTTCATTTCATCCATCAAAGACTCCAAGAGCTTAAGAAAAACGATACCCTTGCAATATCTTCTTCTTCATCATCATCTTCATCATCTCATGCCTCACATTCAGAATTTCAGCCAGTAGAATATGATCAATTACGCAACGAAAATTTACTGATTAAGGAAGACGATTTAGAGTTTACGTCCCAAAAGATGTCAAAGAGTTGTGAAGAGAAACCTGAGATTGATCTGAAGGAATTTCTTCAACAACTTGGCATACTAAAAGAAGAGAGTGGATCAGATGGAAATGATACGGTCCAAAGTTCTCCAATCCCAGAATTTTCATTAGAAGATAGGCTAGCAACTTCCGGTGACAATTTTGATTGGAATTCATTGGTTGATTTGCATGGGCTAGATTATAATCAGAGAGCAGAAGATAATAGCTTTCAGGTTAATGACATGTATGACGAGATGGTATTTCCAGCTATATGGGAATTTTAGGTTCGGCAAATTTTCGTGCGAGGATCAGCTTAAATTCTTAATTAGCTTAGACAGAAATTCCTGTTAGAAGTTAAGTCCACCTAAAACCCACTTAGGAAAAACAAGTAAGCAATCAGTTTACAGATCAGTGTTGGCAGAGAAAGTAGCAGTCAGTGTCAGTAGATGAACCAAAATTTCCATGTAGCTCTTAGCGAGCTCTTAGAGTTTTTTAAGCCTTTTTTTTTAAGTTACGGTACTTTTTGTAATGCTGAGGACTAAGGCCTGATGTAGACTTGTTAATGTCTTTGGTCCTTTTGGATTTCACTTTTAAAATGAAAAAACATGTATTCTTCCGATGAACTCAGGAAATGATAAGTAGTGTCAAGCTATTACACAAATGAAAACCTCAGAGTGCCACTCAGAGACTTGCACTTGCTCAAATGAAAATCTAGCATCAGCAAAATCAGAAGATAAACCATAAACTTACCGTTGGCTAACAACACGAAAAATCTACCTACAGTCCAATTTCAGGTCTGTAAAAATTAGAAAGTAACAGGCACCAAAAGATTGTTAGCGGCGAAATGATATATCATGAAATAGTAGTATTACATCCATACTCTGTATCTAAACAGTTGAGCTTTGTTACCTCTGAATTATATCAGCTTTCAAAGAGGTAATTCACCACAACCATTAAACTAATGTCAGTAATGAGAATAGCACTAAGGCATCTCTTTCTCTCTGCGTGTCCAGAATCCGCCAACAGAATCATGCACGTTTGTAGTCTTGGGCTGTTACGGAGCCTCAACCTGATCCCAGGTTCTATGATGAGATACTTCCCTACTAGCACACCCAGCAAACCTAACTAATTATTGTTGGTGTCTCAGAACTTTTCAGAACATAAGGGTTTAATTTTGGTCTAGAACATATTCACGATGGCTCATTAACCTACATATTCAGATGCGCTCAGATATTCCCCATGCTCCTCAAAATACTCAACTAATCTCTTCAAAAACTGGTTGCTACTCACAGTTTCGGTATCACATACAAGACAACACTGTCTTCTTGCTCGTGTCACAGCCACGTTCATTCTCCTCCTGTCACTCAGAAATCCAACCTAAAAACAATACAGCCAAGCTCATAATTTGTTCGAACAACAGCTTCCACATTAAATGGCTGGAAATAAAGATCCTGATGAAAAAGTACCTCGTTCTTTGTGTTCGATCGCACCATAGAAATGATGATGGCTTCTTTCTCCCGACCTTGGAAGCCATCAACTGTAGATATTTCCAACTCTTTCAGTTTATCCTCTTTGTTCCGAATCATCCTCAGCAAGACAACCTAGAAAAAGATGATACGGTATCTTATCAATCTCCCCGGTTTAAAAATTGAACGCTTAAAGAGAAATAAACAGAATAAAGTAAAGAATTAAGTCGATTGTGTGTCGGGATATGCCGGCAAGTACACCAGTTATGGGAGCAGTCAAGTTCAAATCTTGTGACAAGTAGAAAATTTAGTAAGTTTGCTGTTCTATATCATTGAAAGCATACAGTCGAATTATAATTAGTTTCTAATTGTTAATATATCCTTAACCACGACTAAGGATAAATACAATCTACAAAAGGATGTCTCTTTAACCTGTGCAGCGTATGGGGTAATAATTCCAATATCAGATGCCCTGACTCCACTCCCAATAAGCCTCTTAGCATGGGCTATAGCAACATCAGCCTCACCCTCATTCATTGTGCTGTCTTCTTCATCTTTTTTCTCTTCCATATCACACCTGAAACATATCAGACTTGTACCATAAGAAGATTTTCTTTAAATTACAAACACATAAATGTGTGTATGTCCCATGTTCTTGCGTATATGGAGATCACCCTTGTAAAAGTGATCAGCGAAACTGGGAATGTATTTCATAATCTGCCCCAAGCTTATGGTGAAGTGAAGTGAAGTCAAGAATGCTTTGACTTGTAGTCCTGCTTTGGTAAGACTAGATGTTTCAGATTGGAGTAGCTTCTGTTCTGACAAACTACATAATGGGACTCAGTACTCAGGATCCTCACCACACATCAGCCTTGGACCTATATTTATGTGAAATACAAATACTAAACCAGAAGTTGAAAACCAAATGACCCACTAATACATAAGTGATCCCATGTCTATATTGGTATTCTCACAGGGGTAATAACTACAAACAGCAGTCCACGCCACTGAAAAATAATATCTTTCCCGCTCTTTCCCACTTATTTAAACAAATATATATATGTAAACAAAGTAATTTATTATTTTGCCATTACAATGTGGATGTTAGATACTTAAGTCAGACTATCAAGGTACCAAGTAACCACTTACCCAGTTGTGTCGATGAGAAGAAGGGTTGGTTCTGTCGAAGATGTTTTCTTTACATCTTCAAGATCATATAGCATATGACTGGCGACACATGAATGGGCTTTGACCTGAAAAGAACAATTGTACCCCATGAAGCAAACCAGAAACACTGCACCATTCTAAAATCAAAAAATTCAGCAATTCTAATATACAAGGGTAAGGGTTTTCCAGGTAGGAAGATGAACATGTAGTTAGTACCTTACTGTCATACAGCTCTTTAGATGACCATTCCATTATAAGCTCATGCATACGGTACTGAACAGTAAGCATGCTCATTGCATCATCTCCATACAGATCAGCAAGGCGCTCAAATAGAGTTCTTCCCAAACCTTTCCTCTCAGCTTCAACACTCTGTATGGTTGGCGGAAGTTGAAGATGGTCTCCTGCGAGTAAACATCTTGTACCCTGATCATAACACACGCATGCATAAATTTGAAGCTGAAAATGATTAGAGTGTACCACGTCACTATGCTGCAAAAGTAATTATCAAGACCATTTTTGTAATAATGCACGAGGTTAAGAATAAGTATGCCCGCCATTAACACGAAACATGTAAAAGTTTGCGAGTGTATGCATGTGCAGATGCACATATTACCCACTATCTATAGACAGTGGTATATTTTTTTACAGAATCAAGTAGTCAGAAACCTTGTATATTCTAGTAAACACTGAAATCACACACAAATAAATTGTTTGGGTGGCACTTATTGAGATAAAGATCAAGAGACTCAAATTATGGTAATGCAAAATTGACTCAACAGCTGATGCCATTCCTATGTCCAGATTTGATATACCTGCTTCCTATCAGTGTTGGTGCTCCAAGAGTAAACTATTTCAAAGTTGGTATTGCAACATAAATACACAAAAGAATGCTTTATCAACACAAACATAAGATGCTACAGTAGGCTAGGTAGGCTAGGCTTCCTTGCTTAGTCTGGCTCACGATTTCAACCAGTATTACAGCATTTTTAAGAACTAACCTCGACCCCTTACCTTCAATAGCGGTATCCAGCATGCTATTTCAAGCGCCTGAGCAGCCTCGTCAATTATCACCAAATCAAAAGATGTTCTCTCAAGCTTCCGAGTGGAGGAACCAGTCAAAGTTGTCAAGACCACATCAGCACCTTTAATTACATCTGTGACTGCTAATTGCTGCCTCTTACGTTCCTCCTTTGAAAGAGTTCTGAGCTCTTTTCTGATGTCTCTCTTTGTATTTTTATCTTTGGCTTTTAATAGCTTCCCATTTAATACCTAAAAGGATGCAACAAATAAATGTAAGAAAGGCCCTAGATAAGCATACAGAGTTGAATTAGGACTCATCATACAATATGTAAAAAATGATGGTTTGTATTCCCATTACCAAACACTTCATACATGAGTCTGATGTTGAATCGTAATACAAGAATCATGACGAAGGATTATGGTATAGTGGATTTGATTTCACTTAAAAGCTTTACCTTCATTTCCTTGCGAATATCATTCGCAAGACCACTATTATCTCCTCGCAAAACCTATAACAGATACCGATTAAATCAAAAATAGAATTGAATAAAAATGGAGTGAACAATACTGATTACGGTAATGGTTCAATGCCAGCATCAGTCAACTAGAGGGGCTCAAATGCGGGTAAAAGAAGGAGAACCCTAGCAGCTAAATCCGTCTAATATATGACCAGCATGCAAGGAGGTATCTAGAGCAGAGAGTCCTTTGGCAAGTTAAAGGGGAAGCCTGACACGGAAACATGGAAAACTTATAGATATAATGAATGAAACATTGAAACAGAGATTTACCTCCAAAAAAGGTTATAAAAACATTTTGTGTCATAGATATCTCATCTCTAATTCCATAGATTTTAAAATAAATGTTCTTCCACGAGTCATTTCTGTTATTCCATTCTGATTGTGCAAAAAAGTGCAAGCTTGACTTACTTGGGCGTCTAGTGCACTCTCCAGTACTTGAGGCAGCAAACGTGCTGGATGGCCGACTCTCACCAACTTTACTCTGAAGTAATGAAATTGTAGAGAATATGAGTAAAGGGTACTATTTACACCAAAATAATTTCAAACTTACAAGTTACAACATAATCGAAACATATTGGAAGTCTGGAACTGAATGATAAGGAATATGCTAACTCAACTGAGCATAAGGTAAGGTAGTAGCGTATAAATGTGATCCAGTAGAAAGGTATAACAGAATGAGACCAGGAACGGTATTAACAAAACCATCGACACAACAGGTTAAACTCTTCAACTGCTAAAGAAAGCAATAAGCGAATACAAAGGTAATAAAGTGGATAGTTGTTCCAAAAAAAACTCGTATCAAAATAAAGAAAATGTCATGTTGGCTAAGTTGAGTGTCAACAGAACCAAAGTTACAAGAAAAACACGAATAGTGTACTTATAATCAGAACAAAACTCCTACTTGACACGTATAAATCTTCATCTGCTGCAAGAAATTTTGTCTGACATAAAAATAAAGCACCCGGTGACTTCCTAGTTCACAAAATGGAACACAGCTAGGAACCAAATGATAGTTCGTGTATAATGTAAAACTGGTCTACCTGTGAGGAACAAGTCGCTCAACAATGTTATCAACTGCTATATTAGAAGCAGCACAGGCAAGAATCTTTGATCCTCGCTTAACTTCCTGTAAGATAATTTCTACCACGGTTGTCGTTTTTCCAGTTCCAGGAGGCCCATGCAGCAAGAATACATTCTTGGAAGAAAGTGCTTTCGTCATAGCATCTTTCTGAGAACAAAAGAAAGATATTACTTTTCTGAACAAAAATACAGACAGCCTATGTAAAAACTAATCTGAAATCTCTTGTTTGAGAACTTATAAAATAGACAAAGCAGTTGAACTGTAAACAGTTCCAAACTTAGCTGTAGCACAAACAAAAACCAAAACGTCACATAACAAATCCAACCAAGATGGTATCTGTTTGCTTCTCTGGTAGTAGTAGTAAATTAGAAATTCTAATTTTCCTATCAGTAACAAATGACTAAGAGGTAGGCATTCTTCTATATATCAATTAAGTGAAACAAAACCATGGGTCACAATTAGACATTCAAAATCAGATTATCAATCACCAATCCCTAGATTTATAAGGTTGAGTGATCAAATTCAAATAAAATAAATCTGAAGGCCAGGTCCCAGATTCAGAGCCTAAAAAGAATATTATGAACAGAGATGCTGAAAGTATTCGCCCAAAGAGCAACATGTGCCTGATTGAGTAGTAAACCAGGCCTTTCATGTGCATGCACTGAGAAGCATCAAATTTGTATATCAGGCATATGATGCAAATCAAACTCAATGCAGGAAAAGGTACATCCTTTTTCAAATACCATGCATAGTATAAAGGTAGCTGTATTTGTGCTTTGCTCATTGGCTTCGTGTAGGTAAAGGTTGACTAAATTGCAGAAATATTATTTTATGAAAAAAATATTGGAAAAACAACTTCTGTACTACCTGAGAGTGATCAAGATTGGAGTTAAAAGGGGTGAATGAAACATCCTTCTTTGCCACTGTCGGTTGTTTCTCCCCGAACAATACAGGAACTAAGTCAGAAGCAGGTCCCTTCAGCACACCTTTGCTTAGTTGTATTAAAGCATCCTTCATCCTACGATATGTTATCTACACATAAAATTGAGAAGTTAGATTCAGTAACCAAAAAATCAAACACTAGACTCTCCACCAAGGGACTATTTTACAGTGTCTCATTGTGCATAGTTTCAGAACAGCGTAGCCATACAAGAGCAATAGTATGGACACCAGAAGGGCATAATATGCTTCAACCTTTAGTGTCGTGTCTACTTCGAATCAAGAGAAAACATGAAAATCAATGGACTAGAAGGATGACTTTCAGTCTTTCACCAGCAAGAAGAACACTTTTTTTAAAGGAAAAAGTTTGTGATCTGAGTCTCTGACCTCAGTAGCAATTTCTCTTCAAATCACTTCCTACATGTCTTTCTCAATTTTCTTATAACTTCTAAAAAGTACTTTCACTTCTAATTATGCTTTGGCACCTAAACATCCTCTAGGACTTGAGCCAAGATACTCTAATGAAACATAATTGCTTGGATGTGAGCAACAGTTTTCTCCTTCAACTGAGACAAAGTTATTTAACAATGTAAAACTACCACATGCTATCGAATATTACATTATTATGGTTGTAAAGAGCACCAGAGACAGAAAGACTGAATGTTAAGGATCTCAAAACTGATAACAAACCTCATTTGCAAGTTTCTCAAGACGCAAAGAACTATTTAAGCCATCTTCTGGGATGTCGTCAAAAACTACAGTAATTGATGAGTCCTGCACAATATGAAGGGAAAATAGAAAGTTATTTGAGCCGAAAACAAAAAAATGGGTTAGTAACCTAATCATTGATCTTCTTTAAAACAATACCTTGAGACGGTAAACAACACCCTGACCAAGTGAGGGGGAACCCGTATCAGCTTTGTTAGGTTTCAGATCAACAACGTCATGATTCCCGAACTGCAAATAAAGATAAACCCAACCAACTTAGATTCCAAGGTAACTAGAAAACTATCACCAGATACTTATTTTATTTTTAGTAATAGTGAGAATGCTGCAAAACCCAATAATTGATTAGCCATTTGTACGATTTACAAGCAAATCGAGGGGGACTGATATAGAAAATAGGGACAAAGATGAGTGGTTTCTCACCCTAGAACTCATCCCCTCAATATATATGCCACAACCAATACTCTTTACCTCTCATTAATCACTATTTACATGCCCAAACAAAAACACATAACGACAACAAAGTCATGGAACCGATTCCTGGTACAATCTTGTGGAAAATGACGACTAAAAGCTATTTGTGTTAAACCTAATGGTAGGCGGTTCACCAGTAATGTCGAATAATCTATAACCCAGGAACTACTGACAAAAAACAAATATAGAGTAACAACCTCAAAAAAGAAAACTTTGCTCGCCCCTAGTAGCTACATCATGACGACTTAACATGCGCTCAAATCACCCAATACCTTATAATAAAATCAAAGGAACACAGTGATACAGATTCACGTTTCAACAATATCACAAAGTTAAACTAGTATAGCATTCCAACCCATGTACATGCATATATACTGAATTTCACATATTCAACTCTCTAATAATGGCAACTCAGCCTTCTATTGATGATGGGTTAGATATATTTTCCAATACACGGTGTGAGGCAATAACCTTATGAGCAGGAAGAACATCTCCTTTAGTAGATTGAAACTCCAGAAGTGATTTCCCCATTAACCCTGTCTAATTGAAGAGTGGGTGGTGAAAGTAATCAGAACAAACAAATCAAACCAATTTGGTTTAGTAAAGGAAAAAAAACTAATAATAATAGTACAAACCTGAACATCTACACACTTGAGATTGAGTAATACTGATCCTTTCTTCTGAGAGGTTTCAAGATTTCTTGATGAACCTGAACTGATTGAAGCTGTTATTTCTGCTTCCTATTAACAATACCCAACTTACATTTAGTACTTTTTATTGCAACTTTGTTCTCAATTTTCATAGTGAAGGTTAAAATTGATAATCCGTTATAAGTGAGTTTAGAGTGAGAGAGAGAAAAAAGTGACCTTTTCCATGTCGATTAAGGGAGTCATGATCGAAACAAATTGTTGCAGAGAAACGGCAGAAGCGTTTTTCTTCCCTCCCTCCATGACTGCTGCTCCGTAGAGAGAAGAAGAACGTTTGCGACGGAGGGATCCGATAAGTTTTGAAGGGGAGGAGTTTTTTGTTTTTGCTTTTGTTTTTTTTTTTGTTTGCCCTACTGCGACTTCCTTTCCAAAATGTCGCAATTCAGAGGAAGCTAAGAGTCCGTTTGGCATGGGCGTAATAGAGGGAGTTAGTGCAGTCAACGCCGTGGTCAAGGGCTGCATTCAGTGTTTTGGTGTTTGGCATGGTTCAACTGCACGGAATAGCAACTAACCTGGTAGTTCCTACTATGCCCATTAGGCGACTTTGAATGTTCACCTCTCTACCCCTGCATCGAATGTCGCCCTCTACTGCACATTTAAACTACGCCCTTTGACCAGTTCTCACTCCTAACAGTTTGAAGATAAAAATCAATTTTTGTTCGATTTAATCTTTTCCGACTGATATTTATGGTTTTCATGAACCCTTTCTTCTCATCTCTGCAATTCTAGTTTCTTACATCACAATCAACAGTAATAAAAGAAATACTTACAAGTAGAATTGATATCTTAGTCTTCTTCCCTCTTTGTAGATCTAGATTTACTTTCATAGATGAAAATCATCATTGAACAAAACCCTTGAAGATATGTCTTTTGTTTATGATTATGTGAATATTGATTAAAAAAAAACGATTGATTTTTGTTGTTGTTAGACGATCTAGCTCTATGATTTTAAGCCATTTTGGTTTCTGTCATGTGAAGTGAATTCGTTGTGAATCAATTTCATGAAACTAATATAGATCACCAATCAGAAATCGTGATAAAGATCTTGATGATATCAACTCTCAATTTGATACTCTTTTTTCTTCAATTATTAGTATAGAGAATAGGCATTACTGAACTTTTTGTTCCTTCATTTTTTTGATCGGTTTTAGTGGACTTATTCTAACAAGCTAAACACACCGATTTGTACTCCTGGTAGTTCGAATGCTCGACTTCCTACTTCCGGTAGTTGCTATTACACTGCATTGCAAAAATTTGCATGCCAAATGGACCCTAAAAGAACCACGCAAAGGTGCACCAGCATCTTAAAGATCTAACTTTTTTACTGTGCGATTTTTTTTTTTAGCAAAGACCTTCAAAAAGGCCAATGATCCCCCTCAACAATACGCATGAACCAAACTGGGAGAACAGACCAGTACATAATAGAATTGTTTGTCTTAGCTCAAAGGGCAAGTTCATGAGCCACAGAATTACAGATACGTGGTTGAAAAGTAAATAAACAAGTTACAAGACTAGAAGAGAAAAACTGGATATCCTTAAAGATAGCATCCGTTCTAGATTCTTCAGCAGAAAATTGATTGATCAGACTCTGAGCATCATGAGATGAGTAAGATTTTGCTCCACCGCTTTTTTCAAGGCCACCCAAATAGCTCTGGCTTCAGCTTCTTCAGCAGACTCTACTTCAAAGACTATCGAGGCACAAAAGGAGGCAGTGTTGGAGAAGTCCCTCATCACATAGCCTGCACCATTGTTCCCATAAATTTCATCATAAGCTTCATCAGTGTTGCATTTTATCCAACCAGTCGGTGGGGGCATCCATTTATCACATACTCCAACAAAGGCCATAGAAGAAGCATTGGGGGGTAGGTTTTCTAGTTAATAGCATGTCTCTAGCTCTCATAAGGACAACAATATGATTTTCTCTGATATTTTGAAAAACCAGTTTATTTTTACTTTGTCATAGAGACCAAAGAATAGCAACAAAGAGACATTGATCTCCTTCAAGGAGTTTAGAGACTGGGTCAACTAACCAAAATAACATCCAATCAATAAAGGATTTATTACTAAAGAACTGAGTGTTCACATAGAAAGAAGAGAGGAACCAGACACGACTAGCAAACGGACACATGACCAAAGCATGCATAATCGATTCATGAGGGTCAGTACATCTAGCAAAATCAACAGATTTCATAGGCATTCTAGTATGTAAAACAGTTCTAGAAGGTAAGGCGTTTCTGGAAGCTTTCCGGGTAAAAACTTGAATTCTGTAAGGCACGTTAATTTTCCAAATGCGCTTCCAAAGAGTACTACAAGGGGAAGGCATGAGCCCTCGAAGTCCCAAGTAAGCAGATTTAGAAGTAAATCTACCGTTCTTTGAAAGATCCCAAGCCCTCCTATCAGGAGTACTAATCTGGCTTAATAGTGACGATCTTCTCAACTGAAGCATCATCAGAGCGGGTGTTTAATCTATTAACATCCCAAGATCTAGTAATAGGATTGGTAAAGTAAAAAACTTTAATATTTGGGTCAGGAGGAACTAGAGGGTTGGGAATAACATAACCCAATGAAGGAATCCATTTGCCACACCAAGGGCCAATAAATTGACCATCTCCAACAATCCAGGTGATAAAAGGTTTAATAAGTTCCTTTATGGCATGAACACATTTCCATGTCCAAGAACAGTTAGCAGGACACTTGGCATTTAAAAGTATGTTCCAGGGAAATATCTAGCTTTAAGAGTAGTAGCTAGCAGCATTCAGGGTTCTTAATAATCCTCCAAGCATTTCTAGCTAACATAGCAAGATTATTGAGCTCATCTTTCCTGAAACCAAGACCTCCTTCAGACTTAGGCGAGCAAAGAATATCCCATCCCAAAAGATGAAGTTTTTTATCTATGGGATCAAGGGTTCCCCCCACCAGAATTTGCATAAATGGGAATCTATTTTTCTGCATAGGTGTTTGGGAATGAGAAAGGCACCCATCTAATACAGGGGATAACCTGGCCAATATGTTTAATCAAAGTGGTTCTAGCAGCTTGTGATAGAAGCTTATGGAGCTAGATGGAAATTCTAGCATCAACAGCTTGGAGAATACCCATATGGGTTTGAACTTTAGAGGCCTTAAAGGCAGTAGGGGTTCCAAAATATTTTTCTCTTAAGTCCCTGTTTCTAATGTCAAGGATACTAGAAAGTTGTTGCTTAAGACATTCTGGGTATTTTTTACAAAACATAATTCTAGACTTGTCAAAATTAATTTCTTGACCAGAGGCCAAGCAGTACTTTTGAAGGTACTCTTTGATAGTTTGGAAGTCTTCAATAATATCCTTACAAAGGAGTAAGAAATCATCAGTAAAAAGAATGTGTGTCATAGCTGGAGCATTTTTGCAGACCTTTATGCCTTCAACCAAACCTTTTCTAGTAAGAACATCAAAAGGAGGACAATGCCTCAGAGCAAGTAATGTAAATGTAAGGAGACAGAGGGTCTCCTTGTCTTAAACCTCTTTCAGGTTTGATAAGACCAGTAGGGATACCATTAAGGAGAATGGAGAGTAAGAAACAGTGGTAGCAATACTAACAGCTTATCATAAGCCTTAGACATGTCAAGCTTGATGGTAGCAATACCAACAGCTTTATCATGATGATTGACAACATAAATATCCTCATTACATAGAAGGATATTGTTAGAAATACTTCTTTTAAGTACAAAAGCACTTTGGTTTTGGGGAATGATACGACTCATAAAAGGTTTTAATCTGTTAGCTAGAGTTTTAAATAGGATCTTGTAAATAAAGTTACATAGTCATATGGGTCTATATTGGGAGACCAACTCAGCTAGAGGGACTTTGGGGATGACTGGTATGTTGGTATGATTGAAAACTTTTGCTATGTGTCATGTTCTAAAGCAAGTTTGAGTCATATCAAATAGGTAATGTTCTTGATGAAAGATTCTGGCATTCCAATGATTGTTGAGTAAAGATAGAACAAGATCAAAGAACTGAATTTGCTAGGAAGAACACTGAATTGCATTTGGAAAAAAGACTTTCATATTGTTGTTGGAAATGTGCGATTTTCTTTCAGCTTTGCTAGACACACCGGGTACTTTTCACCGAAAAGTACATCAGTGAGAGAAAACCCCTGGGCCCACCTGGAGAAAAATAGGGAGTGGTTTTTACGGAAATGATAAACTTACCGATGTCAAATCCCGACTGAAACAAAAGGTGTTAGGGCCTATTTTCTCCAACTGGCCCCAGGGGCTATCAATGTCGGGACGAGGCTCAAGATAAAAACTTGGTGGGTGTATCATCCCCGTGGTATTTATCCACTATAGGCCCCACAGTATTTGTGTCACGCGGTGGATTCCACGGGATTTCATCCTCGGTGGATCTAGAATTATTATGATGGTCCTAAATCTAATACTACACCCAGGTGCATCAGTCTGGGATTTATGCGGGGTCGATCCCAACCTCCCATTAATAGTGCGTTTGGTTCGGAGTAATTGAAGGTTCATGAATTCAATCAGAAGGAAATACATCCAATTCCCTCAACCAAACATGTTTAATCTGATTATTCAGAAGTTAGATTCTCTCTAATTTTAATTTTTTGATTGGAGTTGACGAGGACCTGGTTAGTAATTCAGACAAAAGTGTGGAACAAAAAACTGACGAATAGTTTTTCGGATTCATAAAAGTTAAAATTTGGTCAAAAATCTAGTTAAAGATTTGCGACTCGACAGTAATCCGGAACGACGTACGTACAAGTATAAACCATTTATAAAATATGAATTCAGTTTCAGAAATCCAGCAGATGTTAAATAACAAAAATAATATATAATTTAAGTTGGATTAGCATGATTTGTGGTTTACATGTTGAGTGTTACGGCTTAAATAGAGTTATATAAAAGAATATATAATATTTATTCAAAGCAAACGAATATTTGAGATAACTCTTTGAATTGAATACAACAATCTCAGATACATCAAAAGAGAAACAAATGATAAAATATAAATATATTGTATCATAATAACAAATAAAGTACATTGTAATATACCAACATACTTATCCAAATAAAAGAAGTAGCTAAGTGGTCAGGAGGGTCTACCAGAGTACTGAGGTTTTCAAATTCACAAATGAGTTTTCGTGAATTTTGTGAAGGCAGTGACTAAATATCTATATTTTAATTAAATACAACCTTCGCTTAAAATAAATTTGTAATATCACTGTAATTATAGTGTATAATCAAAACTCATCATCATCTTGTACCCTCGTGTACTATTTTCTTTCTTTTCATTTTTTTTTTCTGGACATACGAATTAATTTTTTTCCATTTGATTACCATGGCACAAAATATATGAAATTATTGGCTTGCCTATCACTGATACTAAACCGAACTCTTTTCGTACGAAAATAAATTTTTAATTAATTATGTTTCTAATAAAATCTTAATATGTGCACATACTAATATTATATCATTGTCCAAGTCTAAAATTTTAATTTCAGATATAGATACCATACTTTTGGTAGTTAATGACTTGTCGAATAACTTGTTTTTTTAAATATTAAGCAAATTCCTAGCTTGAACAATGTTAGCAGAAGTAAGAAAAATAGAGTCATCAACGAAAGTCAAAAAGGAAAATTGAGAGGAAATCATGAGTAACTTTAATACCAATAATTTTACCTAACATCTCATCCTACATAAGTAATTTAGACAAAAAAATTATGCAGATAATGAAAATAGTTGGTGACAAAGTGTCACTCAATCTAATTCCCTTGGTAGGAAAAAAGTTTCCCCAAGAATACCATTAACTAAAACAACATATGAAACAAATGAAATACAAGCATAAATGAGATCAAAAAAATCATTTAAAAATCCAAGATACTTAAACACAACAATTATAAAGTTTCATTCTAGCATATAGAAAGCTTTTAATAAGTCGATTTTCATGGTTATATAACGATTTTTTTTCTTTTACTAGTCTTCGTAATTTGCAAGATTTCATGGGAAACTATTATTATATTTATTATTATTTTTTGGAAGCATATTATATTATCTATTTTTTGTCTTTTCGATATTATATTTTTCAGTGGAATTCCAAGAACTTAACTCGTTCTGCAAGTACTCAACTATTTTTGATTCGGAACCATATGGTTTTCATTTTCAGAATTTATTGTGCTAAGAATATTAGAAATATTCCTGAGTTTGTTATCAAATTCCAACTTACTTCATAATCTGAGGTCAATTTCAAGTTCTTTGAGCATACAGTTAGGAAACAAAGCTTTCCCAAGAATACCATCAAGTTTTTTGTAATCGAAGAGTATCTAATTCCCTTAGTAGGAAAGAAAGTTTCCCCATGAATACCATTAACTAAAACAACATATGAAACTAGTGAAATACAAGTATAAATGAGATCAAAGAAATGAAAAATTCAAGATATTAAATACAAAAATTGTAAATTTTCATTCTAACATATCTAAAGCTTTTAATAAATCGAGTTTGAGGGACATATAACGATTTTTTTTTTACTAGTCTTCATAGTATGCAAGATTTCATGGGTAAACTTTTTTTTGGAAGCATATTATATTATCTGTTTTTTGTCTTTTCGATATAAAATTGTATGATTTTGCAAAATGATAGTATAAAGAAGAGATTTCTTCATATTTTCTAAAATCATAACAACAATTTTGGACAAAGCATTACTTAAACTAATAGGTCTGAATTCACCATGGGTCTTTATTGTTTTATTCTTAGGAATCAAAGAAATGAAAGTGTGGTTAATTTTTTGATTAAAACTTTTATTTTTAAAAATACTATGCATCCAACTAACTATGTCAGTATTGCAAATGTTCCAGTGATGTTGATAGAAACATGGGAAAAACACATCTTGTCTTGGAGACTCTCAAGAATTTATCATAAATAAATCTTCTTTGATTTTCTTTTTCTCATCAAAAGTAACCCAAATTTTTACTATTGCCATCTACACTAATGTTGGGATTTAAAATACTACTAAAAATGGGTTCAATATCGTTATCATTTGATTGAGCAATATCTTTAAAATGTTTAGTTATCAAAAATGTCCAATTTTGCTGCTCTTTTATCCACATACCACTGTTATTTTTAAGATCATGAATATTGTTTATCCATTTCTCCTTAACATGTTGTCTCCAATATATTTTTCAGTAGAATACCAAGAAGTTAACTCGTTCTGCTCATAAAACACCATTTTCTTCCATCATCCCACAACAATTAGTTCTCATACAACTTCTAACAAAACATCAATTCCATCTTAAGGGGCTTCAACGTCATGATGACCTCCTTCAAGATTAATAAGTCTCTGGTTCAACTCACTAGTGGTGGGAATTATAGAGTTCTTCATTGAATATGATTATACTAGCCATGATGACTATCACGATCATCACCGAGAACGCAGCCTTTTGATAGTTGGTCTCGTTTTTATTTAAAGTCAAAGAAAACCCTAAAAAGAGTACTATTACAGTCAGGAAGAGAAGTATCTAATAGCATTTCCGTTTTCTAAAATCATTTTTTTTTCTTCGTGTTGTCGAGTGTATTGGCATTTTTCCACGTGTAACTAAGTTTGTTTTTTTTACACTAAAAGAGATTTATTCATTAAATGAATTGTTACACTAATCATCATTCACCAATTTTGTAATGAAATCTGAGATATTTGTTGTAAAATTAAAATTCCTTCCTCAACTCTCGCTCAATGCAGTCTATCTCGGATCCCGACCGAGACACTAGATCAATTTTTTTCCGAGGAGAAAATCGGTGAAATCCCTGAATATCTTTTTGGTCAGTTATATTTTTCAAAAAGAATGTATACGTGTGTATACTTGATAAATTGGAAGCCGTCCCATAATTGGCTTCAATATATGTTGACCATGTCACTACACGAAACTAAGCCACAACATGTGTCCCTGGGTGTGGATAAATAAAAAACCTAACCTTATTCTAAATTCCACCCCCGCTTTTCACAACAACCCCATTGTGTCTATGTTTTTCCTTTAACTTTACTTGCAAAGTTAGTTTTCTAATTCCCACTAACAACGATTGTACAAAATTATTAATATGAGGAAACAAAATAGAGGTTGGAGCAGATCCATTAGGAATATCAACATGGGAAGGATTGTGTTGATCAAAAAAAAACATGGAAAGGATTGTTGCATAAATTCTTCAATCATTTTTGGCTCTTAAATGTTATCCCTAGTTGCCTACTTTTTAACTTTTGTGTATGCCATGAACAGGCTTCTCGATCTTCTTGTTCTTCTTTTGCAATGTTATAAAAATAATATATATGTCATCCGAGTTTGGACGAGACAGTCCGAGATTTTTGGTTGAATCTCGCCTCGCTGAAAACATACAAATCGTTTTGATTTTGGGGGAAAACGATAAAATCACCGAGATCTCGGCAGAGACAGCTGAGATCAACTACGATGCTCTTGTTTTACGAGCGAGTGAGTGATCTACATTATTACCAAGTCTGTGAACAAACTTAAAAAACCATGAATTACTATATTACACTTAAATATAACTCTGTCGACTATACTTTGATTAAACCAATGAACCTATGATTATTTCTCTGTTACAGATTTTATCACACTGTCACAATCCATTTCAAGTATAACTTTGTCCATCCTTAGGTCTCCTAGCTAGTCCACTGCTAATTCCAATGTTTTACATTCAAAATGCTCAGCCACATAGTTCTCATCCACTTCCTCGTCAAAGTTAATTCATTTATCCCATAAACATTTGCATGCAAAATCACGAAGTATTAGACCAACACTTCCTTTCTTAGTTTCTGCAATGTAATAACAATCCAGGTTAACTTTCGCAAATTCCTTATCAGTAGAAATCCAGAATTTTGTCTCCATCTTGCCAGCATTATTATTTTGTGAATCAGAAAACTCAGTATACTGAGTTACTAGATTTTGTGTTCTAGACATGGTAATCTACATATTAGGTTGAATACCCTGAAAAATAAGAGAGCACGTGTCTTTCCATATATACCATATTTTATATATTAACTTGTAAAAATATTTTTCATCATTTAAGCATAATATAGAAGCACTATTACTACCTGAAAAAAAACAAGTGGTAATCCAATTTTGAATATTAGAGAAGTTACATGCAACTTGATCTATATTGTTATTCAAAGATAACCAAACAGATGTAGCAAATTAATCTACACTAAAAAAAATAGACGATTCATTTCAATATTATAGTTGCATAAACAACACTCAGTTTGTATTTTGGGCTTGTAAACTGTTATCTTAGCTCTAACATGGACAATATCCTTAATGCATTTCCAGACAAAAATTTGAACTCGATGTGGTAGCCTACAATTCCATAAGTGTTTCTGTACCTCCCTAAAAATGTTGTCTACAAAGGAAATATTATTAACCTCATTAGCACAAACAATATTATGTGCACTTTTGATAGAAAATTTTATTTTTCTGTCAGGTTTCCAAATAATAAAGTCATCTCATGTTGATGGTATTCTCATATTAAGAATTAGTTTAACAAAACTCTGAGAAAACAGAGCAAGAACTTAAATGTTCCAATCTCTAATTTCTGGTAAAAATGATCAAAAGGGAGATTAAAATTTTCATAGCTAGATGAACCAATAATTAGTACAACCCAGCCAATAATTGACATATAACCCAACAATCTAGCCATATGATAATTTTTGTGCCACATCTTACATCCCACATGGTGTATTGTTGCACAACCTCAAAACCAGAGTAGATACTCCTCCATAACCAGGAACAATCATCCTTGAGTTTATCAAAGTGCAAAAGGCTACCATCTTTAGAGTATTTAGCCTAAAGAATTTAAAAACAAAGTGAGTCTTCATTATTACAAGCTCTTCAAGACACTTTAGTTAAAATAAAAGCATTGAAGTGTTTTATATTTCTAAATCCTAATCCTCCTAGAGCTTTAGGAAGCATAAGCTTATTCCATCTTATGAATTAGAAACCTTTGTGACTATCTTTATCCCACCAAAGTTGTCTCTGAATGGATTCTATTTGGGTAATCATGTTTTTAGGAATCATAAAACTACCCATCTGATGAGTTGGATTAAGAACATGCTTGACCATTGTAGTTCTAGCAGATTGGTTCATAGTTTTTCCTTTCCAGTTTTTTTGTCTAGAGCTAAAGGAATGAAGGATAGGTTTAAAAGCTTCAGTTTTGTCTCTACCCATTAACATGTTTACTCCTAAATATTTATCAGTATCCTTCATCCCAGTCATCTTGAGAGCATTAGCAAGATCTATTCTATCTCCATGACTAATGTTCTTACTAAAATAGACACTGGATTTATTAACATTAAGCATTTGACCAGAGTATATGCCAAATTAATCAAGCACATCCAAGATACCTACTATATTATGCATGTCTGCTTTAGTAAATATGAGAATATCATCTGCAAACAAAAGATGAGCTATACTAGGAGTATTCCTAGCATCCTTAACTCCAGAAATAACATGATTAGTAGCAGCATTCATAAGCAATCTAAAGAGATATTCCATAGAAATGATTAAAAAATAAGGGGATAAAGAATCCCCTTTTCTTATACCTCTTGTTGGACAATACTCCTCTATAGGAGAACCATTAAGCAGAATGGATATCTTAGTTATGCTTATGCACTTCTCAATAAGTCTAAATAATTTCTCAGGGAAACCAATCTTCTTAAGCATGCCTAGGAGAAAAGGTCACTCAATCATGTCAAAAGCCTTAGAGAAATCTAATTTTAAGTCCATAGTACTACTATATCCTTCTTTATGCTTCATTGAATGTATCATTTCATGAGAAACAATAATATTACCGTGAATAATTATACCATGGACAAAAGAAGCTTGAAAATGAGAAATAATATGCATAAGATGAGGCTTAATTCTATTAGCAAGAATCTTAGAGATTATCTTGTATATGGTGTTCCACAAACCAATTGGCTTAAAGTCTACAACATTCTTAGCACTATCATCTTTAGGTATCAAAGACAGATGGGTTTTACTAAATTCTCTTGGCATGTTACCTGTGAAAAAGAAATTTTTAACAACATGCATAATATCATTACATATTATACTCCAATTTATTTGGTAAAAACCAGCTTGGAAACCATCTGGTCCTGTAGAACTCCAAGAAGCCATACTCTTAACAATCTGGAAAATTTCATCTTCAGTTGGAACTCTATAAAAGCTATTAGCACTATCATCCACATTAAGAACAACTGGAATAATATCAAAAGTATTCTCAAGAATACGAAAATTTGTAGCTAGAACAGCTGATATGCTGCCGTAGGCACAAAAAATTAATCAATATATTTGCCACTAATTAACTAGTAATTGAAAAGACGAGGGTATCCAAATACACCACAATATTTTTGTTTCAACCTACAAGTCCTCTTACCAAGTGTGATCATCTATGGACAAAGTCGAGACAATACAACAACTTCGGTACACTTTGTTGACTATATATGGATACGAGGTTGAGACAATACAACAACCAAGGTGTGATTACTTGATAATAGGTTCAAACTTAACCAAACTCTATAGGATCACTATCAAGTAAATCGGAGTTAACGTAAAATGAAATTTACTTTAAATTATATAAACAAATATAATTTCGGAAAACAAAAGTAAATCACACGACAAGATTTTGTTAACGAGGAAACTGCAAATGCAGAAAAACCCCGGGACCTAGTCCAGAATTGAATACTCTCAGAATTAAGCCGTTATACAAAATCTACACCAACTTCGTCTAGTTGAGACCAAACAACTACCCATAGTTCACTAGGTTTCCTCAGTATCCCTGCACTTCCGACTTCGATGATTCACGCACGGGTACAATTCATTTGGATCGTATTCCAAACATTAAAGGAACAAATAATCAGTTTGATAACAACTCTTAGATTCTTTTCAAGATAAAGATATCTCAAGTCATACGCAAAGGCTCTTCCGTTTAATCTAATAAACTTATTTGCATGGTTAGATCAATTAATCTGATAACTACCAGAGTAGTCAAGTTTAGATTCGCAATAAATCAGTATAAATCTCAAATAGAAACTATAAAGCAATGCCGATCTCACGCAACTAATCAATCGAACAAATCCGATTCTAGTTGGATCCCAGCTGATCAAGGTTTTTGCACACACAAAGATACGAAAACCAATAAGAAATCTTCTTCGTCTTTAGATCTTCTTTAATCATCAATTAAACCTGCATAACACCACTTGAATCTCTTGTGATCAATCCCACACAGAACGGAGTTTGTTAACAATGGATTATCACAAGATGTTTTTAGATCCACAAACAGTTCTAAAGATCCCGTCGATACTTCGATCTAGTTTGAGTGAATATTCTTATATCAAAAGAGAAGATTCTCAAGAATAAACAAACTAGGTGCAATCAAAGTTTCAACAACCGTTAGTCAATCAAATCAATCATAAACTAATAACACTACAATTATTTAGTTTCTCACCAATGGTACTCGTAGAGCTTCTTGATCCCACAGAAGTCTTTAAACGAGCGGTCGTAAGAGATTTCACCTAATTAAGATACTTTCCTCTTCGAATAGATGGCTCCACCAGAAACAAAAATAAATGAAGGTTGCCTGGCTCTTAGGATGGTTTGCTACAAATGCAAACTTAGGTATTTATAGACCTGTAGATGGTGGATTTTCGAAAAGGGCTAAAATCGTAAAATCATGATACTGCATGTTTCTAACCCGGCTTCAGGAACGCATGTGACTATTCATGTTTTACGATCCGTGGACCGTTTTACGATCTCTGACTGAGTGAACGTTCCTCTCAGAGAAATGATGAATATGTTTCTCGAAAGGCCTCCAACTGAGCGTTTGATGCTACACACATTTCATCATACCTCTATGTAGAATCAAATGATTGTGCGGTTTTCTAGATATAATTGTTTGTTAGAAGGATTAACGCCTTCAGGACGTCACGTTGCTCGTTGTTCCCTGACTACATAGAGAGACCCACCTCTACATAAAATAATGATTGGGCGGTTCTCTAGACATAATTGTTTGTTAGAGGGCTTAACGCCTTCAGGTCTTCGACGCTGCACGTTGTTCCCTGACTATGTAGAGAGACCGTGTATAGATTCAGACGGCTTTCTAGACATGATTGTTTGTTATAGGGCTTAACGCCTTCAGGACGTCGACGTTGCACGTTGTTCCCTGACTGTGCACCCTTCAGAACGAGTATGATGCTTCAACTATCTCATATATCAATTCTGCAAATAGATCAATTTTATCGTGACATTCATCCACTGAAATCCTAGAAAATAATCTATTATATCTCATTACATCATTCCCTGAATTGCCCGGCTGGATTCATGGATTAGTTATAGATAACCATTTTATCTCATTACTCCGTTCCTTGAATTCCCCGACTGGATTTCATGGATTAGTAAAAGATACTCAATTCATTTTTATTACTATGTTCCATGAATCATTCTCCGTTGAATTTCATGAGTTAGTAATAATTACTCAATAATCGGGAGTCTGGACTATCACCGAGTAAGCCCCAAGAAAACGGTGCAAGTGTACTCAACGATGATGCACGAACGAGCACCCAAATGCACGAATGAGCATTCAGAAATATGGACAAACGAGGAATCCTACACAAAATAGGAGAGAGAAAATAATAATAATAAAAAAAAGCGCCTAGGGACCGGGCCCACCGGCCGACCGGTCATGCCGCCATGGCCGATCCCCCACGCCTCTTCCTTTATTTTTTCTTATTTGTTATTTTCATAATCTCATGAAGACTTCTTCATTCGAGCAAATTTCCTTATTTAAGCAAAACTCACGGTTTCTCCATATTTTCCTCAAAACGATGAAAAATAATAAAAATAGGGGAAGGTGTCATGGGACTAGGTCACCTAGCCGGCCGGCCATGCCCTAGCCTTGGCCGGTCCCACACCTTGCAATCCATTGTTTTCATAATTATTATTTCCCTCATCTCATGAAACTCCTCTGTTTGAGCAAAAATCCTGGTTTCTCCATATTTTCTCAAATATTGCTCAAACGATGAAAAAGCCAAAAAGTCAAATGGTCACATGACCGACTAGGCTATTCACGAAAAACATTAAATTATTATTATTTTAATATTCTCAAAATTTTGATCAAACGAGCAAAGTCCTACTTGCTCATTCGAGCAAAATCAAGAATTTCAGTCAAAGATCAAACTCTTCTGAAAATCCAAAATATTGCTCAAACGCACACCAGAAAATACCAAAACTCTCCGGACTGAGACATGGAAATTATGATGACACGGGCATGCTACCTTGACCGACCAAGGCCGCCCCAAAGGCTTGCAAGGACCGGTCCCACACATCTTTATAATTTTGACCTAATTTGCTTAATTGCTCATATTGGGTCCAAACTCTTTCCAACCAACTTGGAATTTGCTCAAACGACCATCAGCTGGTCCCACGACCACCAGGGTCGGTCCCATGACCCCTTGGTCGGTCCCTCACTTCTCCATAATTAGGTTTCATCACCTAATGCTCAGACGAGCACTATTATAACAAATTATTACCAACCGGTCAACAAAGGACTTTGGTGCATGCTCACACGAGCATCTGGGCATTACATGGTTGTACATAATCCCATGTATCTGGTCCCTCCTTTACTCAGTGATTGATTTTCAACAAATCATCAACTGATCAATCGATCAAAATTAGGGTTTCAAACTGAATGCTCTGCAAATCATAATTTTGAGCAGGTTTAAATGTTAATAATTTTATGGTGATCCAGCGATCAACATATTAATTAATTATATAATATTCGTTCCAACTTCCAATATTTTAATTAATATTTTATTTGGTCATGCTACCAATAATTCATCAAACGAGAAATATTCGCTCAGGCAAGTAATATTTGCCCAAACGAGGAATATTGATCTAACTATCAATATTCAGTAATTTTACTCAGACGAGTAATATTTTCTCAATCCATCAATATTGGTTCAACTATCAATATTCAACGATTTATCACATGAGCAATATTTGCTTAGACGAGCAATATTTGCTCAAACCATCATCATGTTGATTCAAGAACTATACGTCTCAACCGACATGTTCAATCCATGAATCACTGAGCATTCGTCAATCATGATCGATTCAACAAAACTTAGACTCACTTTCTAATCAAGTCAACGACTGACTAATCAAATACATGCATGTATGCTTTGCAGACTCCACGTTCGTGAGACATCAATCACGTCACATGGGGGATATCAATTTGGGTTTTGGTCTGGCGTCCTACAACACGTGTGTTCATCCACGATGAGAAACGTGAGTAAGTTTTGCAAGCGGTTGAGGGAGTCTGCAAAATAGTGGGTGGACGATCAACCAAATCTCCACATGACATGGAACTGATTTTACCACGATCTTCCACTTTCCCACTCTTTCACTCAAGAAACTGTCACACTTAATGGGATCAATGTGTTTGCTATTCTGACAATATAAATAAGTTCAAAATCGATGATGAAAAAGCGGGGGTCTAACAACACCACCAAATATTTCGCTTAGCAATATGTATGGACAAACTCGAATATACTTTTAAGAGAATCAACAAGACTCAATCAATTAAAAGTATATCAACGAGTTTATATCTCACTTTTTGATTTAATTTACTCAAGCAAGAACTGTGAGTTCTAATCAAATACAAGGAATAACTTGGATGGTATCAAAGACCAATATCCAAGGATCAATCAATGACAATCAACAATCAAAGGTTGGATTACTCTAATTTATGATCTAACGCACAACCTGTATTATTTCAGTTATAAAGATAAAACAATACAATGCGGAAACTGAAATAACATAGACACCGGAAATTTTATTAACGAGGAAACCGCAAATGCAGAAAAACCTCGGGACCTAGTCCAGATTGAACACACACTGTATTAAGCCGCTACAGACACTAGCCTACTCCTAGCTAACTTCGGACTAGATTGTAGTTGAACCCCAATCAATCTTCCACTGATCCAAGGTACATTTATGCTCCTACGCCTCTGACCCCAGCAGGATACTGCACACTTGATTCGCTTAGTTGATCTCACCTACAACTAAGAGTTGCCATCCAAAATCGCAGGCTTTGACAATAAACAAATCTGTCTCCCACAGACAAGTATATCAAAGGATCAATCTGTCTCCCACAGATAAACCCTAAAGGTTTTGTTCCGTCTTTTGATAATAATCAAGGTGAACATGAACCAATCCATAATCCGGTCTTATATTCCCGAAGAACATCCTAGAGTTATCAATCACCTCACAACAATCTTAATCGTATAGTAGCGAAAAAAGATGTTTCGGAATCACAAACAATGAGACGAAGATGTTTGTGATTACTTTTTATATCTTGCCTATCGGAGATATCAATCTCAAGCCAATCAATATGATTGTACTCGTACGATAGAAAATGCAAGATCATATCACACGACTACGATAAAAGTAGTATCGGTCTGGCTTCACAATCCCAATGAAGTCTTTAAGTCGTTAACCTGGTTTTAGAAGAAGAAAACCAAAGGTTAAAGGAGAATCGACTCTAGCACGCAAACTAGTATCACACGTAAGGTATGGGGATTAGTTTTGCAGAATACTAGATGTCTCCTTTATATAATCTTTCAAATCAGGGCTTGCAATCAATGTTAGCTTAGTAACGAAGCATTCAATATTCACCGTTAGATGAAAACCTGATTTAGATTCAAGCTAATATTTCTCAACTGTTAGATCGAAAACTTAGCTTGTTATACACACTTAACAATGCACGCTTCTAGGTTTGTTAACCGTACCCAAACGTATGCACTTGTTGGTTCAACAATAGTTAACCAAAAGGTTAGCCATTTGAGCATTTCATATCAACCATGTTGTTCTTCACCATAACTAGTTCAAATGACTTCAAATGAACTAGTTAGAGAGTTTTTCAATTTCAAGGAAATCTCATGTACTACACAAGACACAATTGAAGCAAAGATGATTTGATTCACTTGAATCGGTTCATGAACTTTTATAGCCACGGTTTGCAAACTGCATTCCTTAGTATTTTTAAGTTTAACTTTATAAATCATCTTCAGATATATAACCTTCTCAAGTTCGCAGACTAGGTTCACGGACTTAAGTTACCGGGCAGAGTTTACAAACTCCAGCAGAAATTCTCGGGTATGAGAACTTCGCCGGTTCGCGGACTGGGTTCGTAGACTTAGCTTCATGCAAGTAGTTTGTCAACTCCAGAAGAAATTCTCGGGTTTGAGAACTTCGGCAGTTCGCAGACTGAGTTCGCGGACTTGGCTCACGCCATTCTTCTTGTTCTCTTGATCAACAAAGTTCGCAAACATTGGTTCAAGGAATAGGACTTATACATAAATGTGTTTCCACAACAATGCTTATGTCCATCATTGGTTATGTAATCTAAACTCTCGTTTCAATCATTGAAACATTCTTAGAGGACGTTATATAGTTGTTACACCATTTCTCGTCAAAGAAATTTTCAAAGTGATTGAAACATATCATGACTTTCGTCACTAAGTAACGATAAACTTGGTTAAAGCGAAAATCTTACCAACACATATTTCGAGATATAGATAGGCGAGGTATACTCGGCTCGAAATACCAAATGTGTATAATCCAAGTCTATATATATAGCATACGACTTCTTGTCTCAAAGAGTAGGAGATAGAGTAGATAGACTTTTGAGTGACATATAAGTTCAAGTCTTCACATACCTTTTTGTCGAGAAGTTCCACCGGTTCCTTGAGTAGTTCTTCTTCTTCTATGATGAATCGCCAAGAAGTCCTTGAGCTCAACTACACTTTATATCCTAGTCCGAGACTTAGCTATAATATACTAGAAATCAAGACTTATAGTTTTAATCACTAACATTGACAAACATGCTTGAGATAGCAACGCACGCGAGTTAGACCGAGCAATGGTCTAACAATCCCCCCCTTTGTTAATTTTAGTGACAAAACTATCAATACACATGGAATACAAAAAAGATAAAGAAACTTTAGTAGCTCCTATTCCACGTGTTTAATCTTCAACATTCCTCGAAATCTTCGTCACTTCCAAGTACTCTAATGATCCCAAAGGTTGTAAGTTTAGCATCATCGTTGTTGAAGATCCGTAGCTATAACAATGAGAAAGCATCGGTCTCGATCATTGTTATACAGTGTCATAGTATTATTACACAGTGTCAAAGTCCAATTGTATCACAACTTCAACAATAATACTATGGTGATATGTATCACTCCCCCTTAGTCAATACTACATCTCGCATGGAAACCACTCCCCCTTACACAATGATCCGAAAACCATATGTATTTGTAGTGTGAACTACATATTAATTCTCCCCCTTTTTGTCAATAAAATTGGCAAAGGTACAAGAACGGGATCGCAATGAAATTTTCGAAAGAGACATTTCATGACTAAAAGAAAAAATACATACCAACTAATTTAGATGAAATCATAAAGCCGAAGCTAAATGCATTCATCAAGGAGTTTAAAGATACAAGATAACACCTCTAAAATTCCACAGCCGCATACCCCTCAAGATATGACCATTAAGCATAAGTTCAAAAGAACTCTCCCCCCATCTGATGTCATTCCCGAAAGAACAACAACGAGCGACCTTAATTTCAAATGAAAAGAAGGATTTTTATTGGACACCAAAAAACCATGAGAATGATTTTCTATATCCAAAAACTCAATCAAATTAAACACAAGAAGTGATCAATTCAATTGATTGTGCTCAACATAAGAGAACTTATGGAATACACAACCAAACTAATTACAAAAGTAATCCAGTTAATTGTCATTTGTTTTGCTCGACACAAGAATACTTACGGAGCAATAACTAAATAACCAAACAAGATGATTAATTTAGTTCAATATGCTCGACATAACATATATCACGGAACAACAACTAAGCTAAGAAAATCAACTTGGTTGTATAATGCTCAACACAAGATACATTACGGAGCCTCACAGTAATACATAAAATATGGATCAGGGATGATCAATACTGCAGAATACACAAGGATTCACTCTATCTCCAATCACTATTTGCATAACAATAATAATAGACATAATCCTTGAAAACAAAATATTTTAACCTATCTTCCATAAAGATTGACAATATAGGCTTAACTTTTGTATTTGCCAAAAGTCCATTCATTCTTTTACCAGTACGTGAATACCGAACACGAACGACTTTACTTTTGACAAAGTATGGGACAAAAATAGTTCACGGACGTAAACACCAATCCCATAACAAATTGTAATATATCAAATCATAAAGATTAATATTGCAAAACATCATCCTCCAAATATTTTTAGAATTTAAACCAATAAACCTAAAAAAAGATGAAAAATGATAGCTATGTGTAGTCACAATCATTGTTATTCAATCACTAGTTATTCTTCCAACTAAACCAAAAAGAAGACATACTAGGCAACAATATGAACACAAATTACTCCTCTTCTTCCTCATCGGAGATACTCCAGGATGCTTGAATTGCGTTCAAATCTTCCTTGACCTCGGGAAACTTTGTTGCTACTAAAGACAATTGTTCTTGGACACACTTCATCCTTGAATCAACCTTATACACACCTTTATGAATTTTTTGAAGAAGGCTCACAGTGGTGGGGTCACTGAAATCAAGAGAAGAGATTCTTTGTCGCTTGCAAGCATTTTCCCTTATGCGCTTGAAGGTACACAGACGAACTGGTTTGGGAATCCCAAGAAAGTTTCCAATTGAATCAAACCCACGGTCACGACAGATTTGACTAATCAAGCAAGGGTAACCTAACGTCTTGACGGGTGAAGTCATCGAAATCATTTGAAAGATAATGAAACCACAAATATCGAGACTTGGAATACCCGATTCAAGGAAGTAGACCAATTCCGCGAACTCATGACTCCACCAAGAATTTTCAATCGTGGAGGAACATAGGTTGGGGATATCAATTTTTCCAAAAGCCAATAACGCAATACTAAGATGAATAGTAGGGAACTTTCCTTGACTCCAAACAACCTTCTTGCCACAAATTCCAATTGAGATATCATCACACGACAGACGTTCATGACTTGGTCTAGGAAGCCGTACGTTCCCCAACGGTATTTTGGTAGTCCTTGAAATTAATTCTCTATCAACAGGGAACCTTTCTCTACCAATCATGGATTTGAATTCCATCTTGTTGTAATCAACAACATGAATGTTGGCATAGAAAATCTTTGTAAGAGAATCAAATCCTTCACTAAGACAATCAAAGATATTTCCAAGCTTGAATTTTTTAAAGCAAGCCAAATCCTCTTCATGCCCACTAGAGAAATACAATCTCTTTTCTAGAATGAACCCTTTTGAGGCAATCTTATCAAACACCCTATCACAAGACTCGTTCACAAATCTAATTCTAGGAGAATTTAAGCTAGGGAAATTTGAGCTTTTTGAACTCCTTTTTGAGTTTCTATAATTCATCATAGATCTAGAAATAAACAAGGATCGAGAGGAAAATACTTACTTGAAGTGATCCTTGAAAACCCTTCCTTTTGATTTCTCCAAAGAAACTTTGATGGAGGAAAATAATAAAACCCTAGAGGTTCACGTACGCGGACTGTTTGAGAAGATGAAGACGTCCGCGAATTTCTTTTATATACCCTACATGGGCTTTGACCCGTGCACGAACCGTGACCCATTTGAGGAGTAGGATATTTTTTAAAGGTACAGAAAACAAAATAAGAAGTACCTACTGAAAAGATCTTGTCACAAAAACATAAGAAAAGAGAGATTAAAACAAAAATCAACCTGTTACTTGCCCCATTTCAAGTTATATACAAATGGGGTAGAGCCAATCCTGAAATCAGGTGCTGGAAACTGCATAGAATATCCAATGCAATTTTCCTGGTTGATATTTGTACCCAGAGTCAGGAGTATAATCGTAATGATAATACTTAGAGTCGTGTGGGTTCTTTTTCTTATGACAAGGAGATGAACTTTTCTGACAAATGGTTCCTCTGCCTAATTCATACGAATCCTTTTTATCGACTTCACATGAATCGGTGTTGAGAACAGTCTGTGCATCATTAGAAAATGATTTGACAGGCACAAAACTCTTGTCAGGACAATTCAAATTCTTTATGGAATTAAGCTTTTATAAGAATTGCAAAACACTTTCAAATGCTCTAAACATATCCTTGTCAATGGAACCTTTATGGAAGTATTCCTCAAAGAGATTAAGAGTAATTCTTGTAAGAGTCCATATCCTTGAGCGTTGACCATGCTTTCCTCGACAATTCTTTTTATTCTTTTCCTTAGATCGTTTCTTCACATCTAGATTTACTGACATGCTAGACGGTATAGGATTATCACGTGTTTCCATAGGAATGAAGTGTAATTATCTCTGAACAACCTTTAAGTAACTCTGGTGTGCATCACAGATGCCGCGAGCAAGCCTCCCAAAAAGATTTCCCATAGGGGTAGACTTTTGAGGATCGAACAAACACAAACTTATAAGGTTTGAGGTGTTTGCCTGCTCTGATACCGATTGAAAAAGCGGGGGTCTAACAACACCACCCAATATTTCTCTTAGCAATCTGTATGGACAAACTCGAATATACTTTTAAGAGAATCAACAAGACTCAATCAATTAAAAGTATATCAACGAGTTTATATCTCTCTTCTTGATTTGATTTACTCAAGCAAGGACTGCGAGTTCTAATCAAATACAAGGAATAACTTGGATGGTACCAAAGACCAATATCCAAGGATCAATCAATGACAATCAACAACCAAAGGTTGGATTACTATAATTGATGATCTAATGCACAACCTGTATTATTTCAATTATAAAGATAAAACAATATAATACGGAAATGAAATAACACAGACACCAGAAATTTTGTTAACGAGGAAACCGCAAATGCAGAAAAAACCCGGGATCTAGTCCAGATTGAAGACACACTGTATTAAGTCGCTACATACGCTAGCCTACTCCAAGCTAACTTCGGACTGGACTGTAGTTGAACCCAAATCAATCTACCACTGATCCAAGGTGCAATTATGCTCATACGCCTCTGATCCCAGCAGCATACTGCGCACTTGATTCCCTTAGCTGATCTCACCCACAACTAAGAGTTGCTATGATCCAAAATCGCAGGCTTTGACAATAAACAAATCTGTCTCCCACAGACAAGTCTATCAAAGGATAAATTTGTCTCCCACAAATAAACCCTAAAGGTTTTGTTCCGTCTTTTGATAATAATCAAGGTGAACAGGAACCAATCGTTAATCCGGTCTTATATTCCCGAAGAACAGCCTAGAGTTATCAATCACCTCACAACAATCTTAATCGTATGGTAGCGAAACAAGATGTTGTAGAATCACAAATAATGAGACGAAGATGTTTGTGATTACTTTTTATATCTTGCATATCGGAGATATCAATCTCAAGCCAATCTATGTGATTGTACTCGTACGATAGAAGATGCAAGATCAGATCACACAACTACGATAAAGTAGTATCGGTCCGGCTTCACAATCCCAATGAAGTCTTTAAGTCGTTAACCTGGTTTTAGAAGAAGAAAACCAAAGGTTAAAGGAGAATCGACTCTAGCACGCAAACTAGTATCACACGTAAGGTGCAAAATACTAGATATCTCCTTTATATAGTCTTTCAAATCAGGGTTTGCAATCAATGTTAGCTTAGTAACAAAGCATTCAATATTCCCCGTTAGATGAAAACCTGATTTAGATTCAAGCTAATATTTCTCAACCGTTAGATCGAAAACTTAGCTTGTTATACACACTTGACAATGCACGCTTCTAAGTTTGTTAATCGTACCCAAACGTATGCACTTGTTGGTTCAACAATAATTAACCAAAAGGTTAGCCGTATGAGCATTTCATATCAACCATGTTTTTCTTCACCATTGTTAGAGCGTTGCTCGGTCGAACTCGCATGTGTTGCTATCTCAAGCATGTTTGTCAATGTTAGTGATCAAAACTGTAAGTCTTGATTTCTAGTCTATTATAGCTAAGTCTCGGACTAGGATAGAAAGTGTAGTTGAGCTCAAGGACTTCATGGCGATTCATCATACAAGAAGAAGAACTACTGAAGGAACCGGTGGAACTTCTCAACAAAAAGGTATGTGAAGACTTCAAATTATCTGTCACTCAAAAGTCTATCTATTATATCTCCTACTTCTTGAGACAAAAAGTCGTATGCTATATATAGACTTAGATTATACACATTTGGTATTTCGAGCCGAGTACACCGTGCCCATTTGTATCTCGAAACATGTGTTGGTAAGCGTTTCGCTTCGACCATGTTTATCTTTACCTAGTGACGAAAGTCATGATATGTTTCAATCACTTTGAAAATTGCTTTGACGAGAAATGGTGTAACAACTATATAATGTCCTCTAAGAATGTTTCAATGGTTGGAATGAGAGTTTAGATTACATAACCAGTGATGGACATAAGTATTGTTGTGGAAACACATATGTGCATAAGTCCTATCCCTTGAACCAAAATTTGCGAACTTTGTTGATCAAGAGAATACGGAAGAATGGCTTGTTGCCAAGTCCGCGAACTACCAAACTTCTCATCCCGAGAAATTCTGCTGGAGTAGACAAACTTGTTGCGTGAGTGCCAATCCGCGAACCGGCGGAAAGTCTTTGCCGAGATTTTCTGCTGGAGTTTGTAAACTCTGCCCAGTTGCTTAAGTCCGCGAACCTAGTGTGCGAACTTAAGAAGGTTATATATCTGAATTTGATTTTTGAACTTAAACTTATAAAGACTAAGGAATGCAATTTGCAAACCATGGATATAAAGTTCATGAACCGATTCGAGTGAATCAAATCATCTTTGCTTCAATTGTGTCTTGTGTAGTACATAAGATTTTCTTGCAATTGAACAACTCTCTAACTAGTTCAATTGAGTCATTTGAACTAGTTATGGTGAATAAGAATATGGTTGGTATGAAATGCTCACATGGCTAACCTTTTGGTTAACTATTGTTGAACCAACAATGTACACGTTTTGCTACGGTTAACAAACCTAGAAGCGTGCATTTCATTTGTGTATAACAAGCTAAGTTTTCGATCTAACGGTTGAGAAATATTATCTTAAATCTAAATCAGGTTTTCATCTAACTATGGATATTATTTGCTTTGTGACCAAGGCGAAACCCTGATTTGAAAGACTATATAAGGGGACATCTAGCAACTCTGCAAAACTCCCCACACTTCACGTGTGATACTGGTTTGCGTGCTAGAGTAGTTTCTCCTTTAACCTTTGGTTTTCTTCTTCTAAAACCAGGTTAAGAACTTAAAGACTTCATTGGGATTGTGAAGCCAGACGGATACTACTTTTATCGTAGTTGTGTGATCTGATCTTGCATCTTCTATCGTACGAGTACAATCAGATTGATTGTCTTGAGATTAATATCTCTGATAAGCAATATATAAAAAGTAGTCACAAACATCTTCGTCTCATTGTTTGTGATCCCGCAACATCTTATTTCGCTTCCATACGATTAAGATTGTTGTGAGGTGATTGATTTATCTAGGATGTTCTTCGGGAATATAAGATCGGATTATCAATTGGTTCTTGTTCACCTTGATTATTATCAAAAGACGAAACAAAAACTATAAGGTTTTTCTGTGGGAGTCAGATTAATCCTTTGATAGACTTGTCTGTGTGAGACAGATTTGTTTACTGTCAAAGCCTGCGATTTTGGGTCGTAGCAACTGTTAGTTGTGGGTGAGATCAGCTAAGGGAATCAAGTGCGCAATATCCTGCTGGGATCAGAGGCGTAGGGAGTACAACTGTACCTTAGATCATTGGGAGACTGATTAGGGTTCAACTACAGTCCAGTCCGAAGTTAACTTGGAGTAGTCTAGTGTCTGTAGCGGCTTAATACAGTGTGTGTTCAATCTGGACTAAGTCCCGAGGTTTTTCTGCATTTGCGGTTTCCTCATTAACAAAATTTCCGGTGTCTGTGTTATTTCAGTTCTCGCATTGTATTGTTTTATCTTTATAATTGAAATAATACAGGTTGTGCGTTAGATCGTCAATTAGAGTAATCCAACCTTTGGTTGTTGATTGTCATTGATTGATTCTTGGATATTGGTCTTTGGTACCATCCAAGTTATTCCTTGTATTTGATTAGTACTTGCAGTTTCTTTTTGAGGAAATCAAATCAAGAGAGAGATATATAAACTCGATGATGTACTTTTAATTGATTGAGTCTTGTTGATTCTCTTAAAAGTATATTTAAGTTTGTCCATACAAATTTCTAAACGAAATATTGGGTGGTGTTGTTAGACCCCCGCTTTTTCAACCATAACTAGTTCAAATGACTTCAAATGAACTAGTTAGAGAGTTGGTCAATTGCAAGGAAATCTCATGTACTACACAAGACGCAATTGAAGCAAAGATGATTTGATTCACTTGAATCGGTTCATGAAATTTTATAGCCCCGATTTGAAAACTGCATTCCTTAGTCTTTTTAAGTTTAAGTTCAGAAATCATCTTCAGATATATAACCTTCTTAAGTTCGCAGACTAGGTTCGCGGACCTAAGTTACCGGGAAGAGTTTACAAACTCCAGTAGAAATTATCGTGTATGAGAACTTTGCCGGTTCGTGGACTGGGTTAGCGGACTGAGTTCGCGGACTTAGCTTCACGCAAGTAGTTTGTCAACTCCAGCAGTTCGCGGACCTGGCTCACGCCATTCTTCCGTTTCTCTTGATCAACAAAGTTCGCAAACTTTGGTTCAAGGAATAGGACTTATACATAAATGTGTTTCCACAATAATTCTTATGTCCGTAATCTAAACTCTCATTTCAATCATTGAAACATTCTTAGAGGACGTTATGTAGTTGTTATACCATCTCTTGTTAAAGCAATTTTCAAAGTGATTGAAACATATCATGACTTTCGTCACTAGGTAAAGATAAACTTGGTTAAAGCGAAAATCTTACCAACACATATTTCGAGATATAGATAGGCGAGGTATACCCGGCTCGAAATACCAAATGTGTATAATCCAAGTCTATGTATATAGCATACGACTTCTTGTCTCAAAGAGTAGGAGATAGAGTAGATAGACTTTTGAGTGACAGACAAGTTCAAGTCTTCACATACCTTTTTGTCGAGAAATTACACCGGTTCCTTGAGTAGTTCTTCTTCTTGTATGATGAATCGCCATGAAGTCCTTGATCTCAATTACACTTTCTATCCTAGTCCGAGACTTAGCTATAATAGACTACAAATCAAGACTTATAGTTTTGATCATTAACATTGACAAATATGCTTGAGATAGCAACGCATGCGAGTTCGACCGATCAATGCTCTAACAGATGACTAAAAAATAACAATTCTCTCGATCGAAACTTATTCAGAAAACTCTATAGTTCATATACTTGTAGAAACCTTTAACACATCCACGATCCTTGATTATCATTGATCTCACACAATTCTCAGCTTCCCTCTTACAGATCAACCATATTCCCTCTTTGTGACCGAATTGAATCTGGAACGAATATTGTCTTGGTTTAGGCCGGAGTCCTATAGATTAATCTCTCGAATTCAAAGCACTCCCGTGCAGTGCATCTGTTTAAGGTTAGGCAGTTTGCTCGGTTGAGGAGCCTCCGTCAAACTGTCGTCTCTTTATTCCCTAAAAAAACAGCAAATCGTTTTTCCTCATCTACAGATTGACGTCCACAAGGGGAGATTAATCTTTTGGTTGCAATGTCAACTTTCACAAAATGGTTGATCTTAGGTCAGCTTCAGTTACAAATCCTAACACAAACAACGCTAGCACTAGCAACAACGGTGGTACTCCAGAAACTATTCCTTCTTCCAACAATGGTGTTGTTGATACCACTCCTTCTCAAACCATTATCGGAAACCATCCTCTCTTCGACCGGTCTCCCGAGAAAATCAGAGAAAATCCACATACCATAGCTGATCTTACGAAGGTGCAAGAAACTCTCGTCAAAAATCGACTGACAACACAGAAAAAGCTGTGCAATTATCTCAAAACTCTCACTGACAAGATACAGATCCTCTAAAACTCGCTTGAATCCCAACAATAATTCTCTTTACCTTCAGTAGAAAGTCTCGGGAAATTTTTCCTCATTTTTATCTTATTCCTTTCACGCGTTTGTCGAGTTGTATAAACTTCCTAAAATCTCTCTAGAACAAATCCAGAAGAATATATCTTCTCGTAACTTCCATAATCAATAGCCAATATCCGTAACTTTCTCTACCTCTCTGTTTTACGAGAATCAATGGTTTTCTTCCCCCTTTTTCCACGTAACCAACATTACCTTCCACCAACCAATATCAATCGAAATCTTGAAAAAATCTTGTTAAATTCAATCCAGGATATCATGCAGGCGAGTATACAATTTTCCCTATTTTATCATCAAACTCGATATTTTTCTGGGTGCCTTTAGTAATTTTCTCCAGAGGTTCAAATACCACTTTTCAAGCCATTTTTTATGCAAAAGCTTATTTCTCTAAAAACACCTATAAAGGCATAAAGTATCATAACAAGTACAAAAATGAGCACTAACAATATATGTAATTGAGATCAATATAGACACATAAATATGTCTATCAAATACCCTCAAACTTATTATTTTCTAGTCCTGAGCAAATCTAATCTACGAAAAATAAAATCCTAACTCACTGTCCTAGGCATCGTGATTGTACTTAGCATGTGCAACAAGCCATTAAACCCCTAGGTAGCCCTAGTGGCCGAGTTATAGTCTCGGAGGGTTTAAAAGAGGTGTACCCACAAAACTTTTACTCCAAACCCTAGCTACCTGTGCACAACCTAGGGGAAAACGTGAGGGTACCAAAATACACCACCAACTTTTTCTTAGGCAACCTGTATGGACTAAACTTGAATATGATTTTGAGAGTTCAACTTAATGAATCTCAATCAAGAAATTATATGAAGAGATTATATCTCTTTCTCTCATAATCAGAAAGTCCACGGAACAAAATCGGTGAACTTGATTATGTGTGAGAATACTTGGACGATCTGAAAAATCAATATCCAAGAATCAATCATGTCGTATCCAACAAACAAGGATGGATATATCTACTTTGATTGATTTACGTACAACCCGTGATATTTCAATTATAAAGATAAACAATATAATGCGGAAAAAACAACAACACAGACACCAGAAATTTTGTTAACGAGAAAACCACAAATACAAAAAAACCAGGGGACCTAGTCCAGACTTGAACACCAAACTGTATTAAGCCGCTGCAGACACAATCCTACTATCAGAACTTCGGACTGGAATGTAGTTGAGACCAAATTATACCATCATATCAATTCAGTTAGAATCACGCTCCTTACGCCTCTGGAGTCCCAACAGGACTCTGCGTAAATGATTCCCTTAGTTAACGTCATTTACAGCCTAAAAGTTGCTTCAACTCAATTGAATACTTTAAACCAATCTGCCTCCCACAGATAAGCCTATATGTGTGATTTCCATTCTGATCAAAGTTCAAGGTTGAAAATACGAGGGTACCCAAATACACCACAATCTTTTAAATATCAACTTATAAGTCCAATACCAAGTGTGATCGTCTATGGACAAATTCGAGACAATACAACAACTATGGTATACACTTTGTGTGATCGTCTACGGATATGAAATCGAGACAATATGGAAACAAAATGTTCACTTGATAATAGGTATAAAATCAAAATAAAACACCATAGGATCAATATCAAGTGACCAGGAATTAACGCACACGTGTTGCTAGAGCATAGCTTGGTTGAACCCACCAAGCGTTGGTATGTTAAGTTTGGTTGTCATATTTTAGTGAGCCAAAACTCATTTAAGAGTCGCTTGATTATGTACTAAATTCAACTTCGTATAGGTTAGCTTGAAAGTATTAGGATATGAGACATTATAATTATTGCAAAGACTTGAAGAAGTGAAGAAGTAAGGAGCTACAACGACAACATCATCCTTCCACTTGAGGTTAGTGATATTTGACTTGAACTGTTTCATTCTCTAACGTATCTTTCAAGTCGTGCATATTAAAAACAAAACTACGAAGCATAAATGATTAGACTCTAGTTATACATAGTATTAAGGAGTACAATACGAGGTTTACTGCTTCACCATTAAACTTTGTAAATAAGACATCGACATAATCGTTTGAATGCTATTGTGATTATGTATGGGTATAAGGTGAAGATTTCATCTTAGGAAATAATGTTTTACATTTGTTTTAAGGAAGTAAATTCATGAACTTGTTTTGTGAATCGAAAGGGAAATCGCCAGGCATTATTGGTATTGTTATTGGTAAAACTATTGGTAAAACTACCAATATGTGTGATTAGTACAACCGCTCATGACTTGTTTATGTTCTTGGTAAAACTATTCACAAAGACCTGACTTTTGTATTGGTATGACTTTTATTAGTGAAATCGATCTTAAGTAATCACCTGAGATGGTATGATCGATTTAGTGTTATTGGTATGACCGACTCTGGGTAAAGGGGAACCGATCCTAGTAAGAGGTGCAACCTATCACAAAGGGGAATCGATCCTTTTATGAGGTGCAAAAAGTTTTTAACATAAAGGGGAACCAATCCTATGGATATGTGCAACACGTTTTTAGGGAAAGAGGAATCGATCATATGGACATGTGCAACAAGTACAAGTTAGATACCATATATATGTAGGGAACCCATCCCAGTACCTAGTCAACCAAATTTTGGTAACTAGTGTGACTATGGAAAGTACTCACATGGAGGTAAAACCGAAACTTGTTTTGGTAGAACCGTGAAACCCATGTTTTGTGATTGAGTGTTCTTGATGAATCACGTAGTTCTTGAAAGTCGGATGAATTAATTCTAAACTTGTTTGGAAGTGTGGCAAATCGGTTTCAAGATTGGAAGTATGAAAGAGGACTTACAAAGTAAAGATGTCGACATACTTTGAACATGTGCAGTAACGCTTATCTTTAATTGTTCAAAGGTATTCCTTAATAGATAAAGGAAGAAAATCCCGGATCGAATAAAATAAATCGAGAATATTTTATTTAAGGTTTTTAATTTTATTTTTGGAAAATAAAAATTAGTAATGTGCATTTACTAGTTGGAGATTTTCTAAGAGATTTTCGGTCATTATTTGGACAAAGCATTTTCAGGAATTATGGAAACCGAATCTGGAATATATTGCATATCTTGAGAATATTTTCGGTTTTGGAAATTACTTGGTGTCTGAACTTCATTGGTCTATAAATATCAAAGTTTGCATTTCGAGCAAACTAATCCTCAGAGACAGCAAAACTATCTCAGTTGTGCTGCTACTGGCGAAGCCACCTATTCGAAGAGGAGAGTAACCTAATTAGGCGAAATCTCTTACGGCCGATCAGTTTAAAGACTTCTTTGGGATTGAGAAGCTCTATTAGTACCGTTGGTGGGAAACTAGATAATTGCGGTTTATATTTTGTTTTCGATTGATTTGATTGACTAATGGTGGTTGAACTTTGATTGCACTTGGTTTGTTTATGCTTGAGAATCTTCTCTTATGATATAATATTCACTCAAACTAGATCGAAGTTTCGACGGGGATATTTAGACTGTTTGTAGATCTAAAGACGTCTTGTTATAATCCATTGTTAATGTAGCGCCCCCAAAGCTAGCAGCTGACTAATCCAAGAAATATTCTACAAAACTTAACCCAAAAACAAGCCCCACTCTGGAATATAAGTATACAAGAACTCCTCTCAAATGATATATATAAAATAGTCATTTGGTTTATAAATAGAATATACAACATAATAAACTTAGTATAAGTTAACCAACTAACGAACTCAACCCTTGAAGATTTCGCTGCGCAACTCTGATCTGTCTCTGAAACTGAATATGGGAAAGGGTGAGCACATCATCCCTAGAAGGGGTGCCCAGCAGAAATAACATTTAACTTTAAAGAAATCATGAGCAATATTTGGAAAACAATACATGTTTTCCCAAACATCAAAGTGACTAAGTCACTGGAAATGCAAAAACATGTATATGGACAAACTCTTTCTTCAAACAATTTATATTAGTGATGCCGGGAATTTTTCCACACCTACATAGCTATATTGATACCGGGTTGTTCCACACCTAATAAGCATAAAAGCTGAAAGTAAATAGATATAAATATGAAGGAGCATATCATATATACCACATGTGGAAATTCTCATTTCCCATAACAATTCATAATGACGACAAACATTACAAGTCCTTTCTATTTCATGGAAAGATTCAAAGAATCAACAGAAATCATAATACAAACTAAACAATGTATGAAATATACAAACAGACAATGCATGAGTTTGTTAAAGATAAACTTTTGTAAAAGAAACAACAATGGTTTCAGAAGAGTTAAATATATTCTCGCAGGATACTCACTGTTCTTCATAAGATTGAGAGCAATAACGCCTTCAGGAGGCCGGTGACACTCACTGTTCCCTGACTATGTAGAATGTCCGTGTATAGACTCAGGCGGTCCTCCATACATGAAATGTTGAGAGGGAAAAACATCTTCGGGACATTGGCAACACTCGCTGATTCACTGACTATACGTAAGAGATTAAATTCTACGTCATATTCACCACTGAATTCCTATAAGATAATCTATCTCATCTTATTGCTACTATTCCATGGTCAAACTCACGACTGGTTCTATGGAATGGTAATAGATTAAAGGAATTACTCCGATTTCATGATCGAATCAACGGCTGATCTCATGAAATGGTAATAGATATTACTCCGATTTCATGGTCGAATCCACGGCTGATCTCATGAAATGGTAATATCACCAACTATCTTATTACTCCGATTTCATGGTCAAATCTACGATTCCATGAGATGGTAATAAAATTATCATTTTATTATTCAGAATCCATGGTCAAATCAACAGCTGATTCTATGGACTGATAATAAATGACTGCTCACTTTATTGCTCAGTTTTATGAATCATTCTTCATCGAATTTCATAAATCAGTAATAAATACTTAACAACCGGGAATCTGGACCATCACTGAGTAGCCCCTAAAAAAATGGTGCAAGTGTACTCGACAATGATGCACGACTGTGCACCCAGGTGCACAAACGAGCATCCAAAAATACGGACAGATGAGGAATCCTACGCCAAAGCTGGAGAAAACAACATATAATAATAAAATAATAAGGGGCGCCCATCGGCCGGCCGACCATGCCCTAGCCGTGGCCAGTCCCATCCTTCTTCCATTATTTTACCCTATTTTGTTATTTTCATGAACTCATGAAAAACTCCTTCAATTTAGCAACTTTCCTTGTTTGTGCAAAACTCATGAATTCCCCATAACTTTATGGATTTTGAAAATATCATTATAAAAAAGGGAAAGGTGTGCGGGACCAGGCAACCTAGACGGCCGGTAATGCCCGAGCGGTGTCCGGTCCCATACCTCATAATCCCTAGCTTTTTATAATTATTATTCCCTAATCTCATGAAACTCCTCTGTTTCAACAAAACTCATGGATTATCCATAACTTCACGGATTCATGAAAAATAATATTATAAAATAGGAAAAGGTGTGCGGGACCGGGAAACATAGGCGACCGGCCATGCCCTAGACGTGGCCGGTCCCACACCTTGCAATCCCTAGTCTTTTATAATTATTATCTTCCTCAATTCATGAAACTCCTTGGTTTGAGCAAAAATCATGATTTCGTCATAACTTCTCAAATTTTAATCGAATCATGAAAAACCAAAAGCCAACATGGTCACACGACCGGCTAGCCTCCCACGACAATTTTAAATGTTAAAATACACTTATTTTAATATTTACAAAATATTGATCAATTGAGCATACATGCTCATTCTGACAAAAATCAAGAATTTCAGTCAAGATGAAACTCTTCTGAAAATTCACAATGTTGCTCGAACGCACATCAGAAAATACTGAAACTCTCAGTACGGAGACACGGACACCATGGAAAAGCGTGCATGCATTCATGACCGACGAGAGTCATCCTTAGAGCTTGCACAAATCCGGTCCCACACGTTTTCATAATTCTTACCTAATTTGATCAATTGCTCATATTGGGCCCAAACTCTCTCCAACCAACCTGGGGATTGCTCAAACGACCAACATATGGTCTCGTGACCACCAAGATCCGGTCCCGCATTCTATTGGTCGGTCCCCCATCCATCATACCTAGGTCTTATATACCTTTTTCTTGTTCGAAAGAAGACTATTTTATTTCAATGGAGAAATCGGTAAAAGAAGGATCATCTCTTGATGATTTAGCGCTTTGTGCATCATTATTGTTAGAGCATTGCTCGGTGGAACTCGCATACGTTGCTATCTCAAGCATGTTTGTCAATGTTAGTGATCAAAACTATAAGTCTTGATTTCTAGTATACTATAGCTAAGTCTCGGACTAGGATAGAAAGTGTAGTTTAGCTCAAGGACTTCATGGCGATTCATCATACAAGAAGAAGAACTACTCAAGGAACCGGTGGAACTTCTCGATAAAAAGGTATCTGAAGATTTGAACTTATCTGTCACTCAAAAGTCTATCTACTCTATCTCCAACTTCTTGAGACAAAAATTCATATGCTATATATAGACTTAGATTATATACATTTGGTATTTCGAGCCGAGTATACCTCGCCTATTTATATCTCGAAATATGTGTTAGTAAGCGTTTCGCTCCGACCATATTTATCTATACCTAGTGACGAAAGTCATGATATGTTTCAATCACTTTGACAATTGCTTTGATGAGAAATGGTGTAACAACTGTATAACGTCCTCTAAGAATTTTTCAATGGTTACCATCTAGATACGAGTCTAAGAAACATGCCATAATAAAAGGAAATGATCTTTCTATACTTTCCCGAAGCTCTCTTGTAGGGAAGTTAAAGATCTTTGATAGAGAAATTCTGCTGAATAGTCAAACTGAGAAACGTTGCCAAGAGGACAAGGTACCTGTTGAAAAAGAGCTTGACTTAACTATTGTGCTTCTAGCGTAACGAATTAAGGACATCTTGTCTTTTGATAAACATGTTCATGATACATTATCCCTTTTCCATAAAAAGGATAATGATGAAGTACAATGCTTCAAGTTCCGTAGATTCAGAAATATGGAAAAACATTGTCCCAGCAGAATAACTCAGAAGTGAAACAAGGCGTATGTCTCCACTCTTGATGGTATTCCGGAGAAAGAATCCAATGAAGAAATATCTGATTGTAATGCACTTCTTGCCAACCCTAAAAATGATGAATCCTGTGAGCCTAATCAACTCCTAGAGAAGCTTGAGTTGGAAATTAAGGAAAATAAAAGGTTAAGCCTGGTTCTTGAAAACCGTATGATTAAATCTGAACAAGAAAAATTGGGTGAAAAACCAAGTGTTGATGGTGGATTTTCAACAAAGGTCAAAACCGTAAAATCATGATACTGCATGTTTCTGACACGGCTTCAGGGATCCATGTGACGGTTTGTGTTTTACGAAGTATGATGCATATGTCGCTCGAAAGGCCTCTCCGGAGCGTTCGACACCGGGCACTTCATCATAGCCTCTATGTAGAATAACGTAATTGGGCGGTTCTCCGTAAGATCGAGATCTTAACACCTCCAGGATGTCGGTGACACTCACTGTTCCCTGACTACATTGAGGAATTCACCTCTACATAGAATAACGATTGGGGGGGGGGGGTTTCGTAAGATTGAGAGCAATAACGCCTTCAGGAGGCCGGTGACACTCACTGTTCTCTGACTATGTAGAGTCTCGGTGTATAGACTCAGGCGGTCCTCCATACATGAAATGTTGAGAGGGAAAAACGTCTTCGGGACATTGGAAACACTCGCTGATTTACTGACTATACGCAAGAGATTAAATTCTACGTCATATTCACCACTGAATTCCTAGAAGATAATCTATCTTATCTTATTGCTCCTATTCCATGGTCAAACTCATGACTGTATCTATGGAATGGTAATAGATTAAAGGAATTACTCCGATTTCATGATCGAATCAACGGCTGATCTCATGAAATGGTAATAGATATTACTCCGATTTCATGGTCGAATCCACGGCTGATCTCATGAAATGGTAATATCACCACCTATCTTATTACTCCGATTTCATGGTCAAATCTACGATTCCATGAGATGATAATAAAATTATAATTTTATTATTCAGAATCCATGGTCAAATCCGCAGCTGATTCTATGGACTGATAATAAATGACTGCTCACTTTATTGCTCAGTTTTATGAATCATTCTTCACCGAATTTCATAAATCAGTAATAAATACTCAACAACCGGGCATCTGGACCATCACTGAGTAGCCCCTAAAAAAATGGTGCAAGTGTACTCGACAATGATGCACGACTGTGCACCCGGGTGCACAAACGAGCATCCAAAAATACAGACAAATGAGGAATCCTACGCAAAGCTGGAGAAAACAACAAATAATAATAAAATAATAGGGGGCACCCATGGGCCGGGCCCACCGGCCGGCCGGCCATGCCCTAGCCGTGGCCAGTCCCATGCTTCTTCCATTATTTTACCCTATTTTGTTATTTTCATGAACTCATGAAAAACTCCTTCAATTTAGCAACTTTCCTTGTTTGTGCAAAACTCATGAATTCCCCATAACTTTATGGATTCATGAAAATATTATTATAAAATAATGAAAGGTGTGCGGGACCAGGCAACCTAGACGGCCGGCAATGCCCGAGCGGTGTCCGGTCCCATACCTCATAATCCCTAGCTTTTTATAATTATTATTCCCTAATCTCATGAAACTCCTCTGTTTCAACAAAACTCATGGATTATCCATAACTTCACGGATTCATGAAAAATAATATTATAAAATAGGAAAAGGTGTGCGGGACCGGGAAACATAGGCGACCGGCCATGCCCTAGACGTGGCCGGTCCCACACCTTGCAATCCCTAGTCTTTTATAATTACTCCCTCCGTCCCACTCCTAAGTGACCTATTTGATTTTAAATTTTGTCCCAATGATAAGTGACCTATATCACTAAACAATGAGATATTCCGGAATTATCCTTTTAGTTAATTATAAATAATATATGAAATATGTATAATTTGATAGGCATGTTTATATTCGTTACGTAGGTGTTTTAAAATGTTTTTCAATTGTATGAAATTTGCGAACATCCGTGGAGTATTTTGAGAGATAAACCATTTTTAAATTTCACTAGTTATTATTCATAAGGGTATAATTGTAAAAAATGATTAAAAATACTATTTTCCTTGCTTGCCTTAAAAATTGTGCAAATTTCAAATAGGTCACTTAGGAGTGGGACGGAGGGAGTATTATCTTCCTCATTTCATGAAACTACTTGGTTTGAGCAAAAATCATGATTTCGTCATAACTTCTCAAATTTTAATCGAATCATGAAAAACCAAAAGCCAACATGGTCACACGACCGGCTAGCCTCCCACGACAATTTTAAATGTTAAAATACACTTATTTTAATATTTACAAAATATTGATCAATTGAGCATACATGCTCATTCTGACAAAAATCAAGAATTTCAGTCAAGATGAAACTCTTCTGAAAATTCACAATGTTGCTCGAACGCACATCAGAAATTACTGAAACTCTCAGTACGGAGACACGGACACCATGGCAAAGCGTGCATGCATTCATGACCGACGAGAGTCATCCTTAGGGCTTGCACAAAGCCGGTCCCACACGTTTTCATAATTCTTACCTAATTTGATCAATTGCTCATATTGGGCCCAAACTCTCTCCAACCAACCTGGGGATTGCTCAAACGACCAACATATGGTCTCGTGACCACCAAGATCCGGTCCCGCATTCTATTGGTCGGTCCCCCATCCTTCATACCTAGGTTTTATCACCTAATGCTGAAACCAACAATATTTCAGTAATGATGAAACCTGCATTTAATCATCATTCTTTCACCAATCCTCAAACTGAGAACTCTGGTGCATGCTCACTCGAGCACTGGGAACCACATGGACGCCCATCATCCCATGTGGTCGGTCCCTCTGTCACTCATGACCTATTTTCAGCGATTCATCAACTATGATCTGAAATTAGGTTTTCGAATAAATGTTCTACGAATCATCACTCTGAGCAAGATTCAGGAACTAATGAATTTATATTGATTTAGAAACCAACATCTGAATTAATCATATAATATTTGGTAATCTACCAATATTTTAATATTTTATTAAGTCACGTCACCAATAAATTTCGTCGAATTGAGCATACTTGTTCAGTTGCCCAAATATTGATCCAGCTATTAATATTTAGTAATTTATCAGTATTTTTTTGAATTGAGCAATACTTGCTCAATTGGATGACAAATTATCAACATTCAGTATTTTGTCGAATTGAGCAATACTTGCTCAGTTGCGCGTCAAATCATCAATAATCATTAATTTTTCGAATTGAGCGATACTTGCTCAGTTGCTCGACAAATTCTAAATATTCAGTAATTCGCCGAATCGATCAATACTTGATATCGCTCGAATACTGGTCAGTAATTCATCACTGAATCAACAATACTGATATCCCTTCAGAGAACTACATGTTCGATCCATGAATCGCTGAGCATTTACCACTTATGATCGATTCAACAAAACCTAGACTCATTGTCTAATTAGTCAAAAACTACTGACTAATTAATACACGTCTGTCACTCAGACTCCACGATTCGTGAGACATCAATCATGTCAAATTGGGGGATAACAACTAGGGTTTTGGTCTGGAGGCCTACAACACGTGGATTCATACACAACGAGAAACGTGAGTAAGTCCTGTAAACGGTTGAAGGAGTTAGCAAAGTAGTGGGTGTATGATCAACCAAGTCTCCGCACAACCTGGAACTAGTTTCACCATGATCTCTCACTTTCCCACACTTTCACTCAAGAAACCGTCACACTTACAGGGATCAAGGTGTTCACAACTCTGATAATATAAATAAGTCTCTGAATCCATGATTGAAATACAACAGACAAGGAATGATCACTAGCTATCAATTGTCTATATAGAAATTCTCGAGAAAACTACTCTTAAGAATTCGTCAATCCATCAGAACTTATTCGAACTCACCAATTCACCAAAAATTACAGAAACCTTTAACACACCCACAATCCTTGATCATCACTGATCCCACACAATTCCCAGCTTCCCTCCTTCAGATCAACCCATCTCCCTCTTTGCGACCGAATTGACTCTGGAACGGCCATTGTCTTGGTTTAGGCCGGAGTCATACAGATTGATCTCTTGAATCTAAGCACTCCCTTTGCAGTGCATCTGTGTGAGGTTGAACAGTTTGCTCGGTTGAGGAGTCTCGACAACACGCTCGTCTCTTCACTTCCCTAAAAACCTAGCGACTCGTTTTTCCCTATCTACACCAAGAAAATCAGAAAAGTTTTTCTGATAACTTGATAAGTTCTTCATGTGAAAGAAATAATCACACTACAATCTTCCTTGGAAATAAACTTATCAAAGCACTTCGCAAAGGGATAAAGAAGACTGGTAAGTTTATGAGATCAAAAAGGGAAATTGCAAACTCTTGCAATTACAAGAGAAATAAAGGAAACACAGCCTATTGTGTTTATAAGCCATCCTAAGGATGTATTTGTTAACTATGGTGATAATAATTCTCACCTCAACACACAATGATTGTGTTGAAGTATACATCCTCACTTATTGCCCAAAATTCTGATTGTGAGGAAGCATAAATCTGGGCAAGTTCTTCATGACTATTTCTTTAGTGAAAAAATACTAAAAATCTTTTATTTTTGGGAAAGATATTTTCGGTTTAAATAAACCAAATTATTCCTTGATTTTCTCCCATCTTATATACCTTTTTCTTGTTCGAAAGAAGACTATTTTATTTCAATGGAGAAATCGGTAAAAGAAGGATCATCTCTTGATGATTTAGCGCTTTGTGCATCATTATTGTTAGAGCATTGCTCGGTGGAACTCGCATACGTTGCTATCTCAAGCATGTTTGTCAATGTTAGTGATCAAAACTATAAGTCTTGATTTCTAGTATACTATAGCTAAGTCTCGGACTAGGATAGAAAGTGTAGTTTAGCTCAAGGACTTCATGGCGATTCATCATACAAGAAGAAGAACTACTCAAGGAACCGGTGGAACTTCTCGATAAAAAGGTATCTGAAGATTTGAACTTATCTGTCACTCAAAAGTCTATCTACTCTATCTCCAACTTCTTGAGACAAAAAGTCATATGCTATATATAGACTTAGATTATATACATTTGGTATTTCGAGCCGAGTATACCTCGCCTATTTATATCTCGAAATATGTGTTAGTAAGCGTTTCGCTCCGACCATATTTATCTATACCTAGTGACGAAAGTCATGATATGTTTCAATCACTTTGACAATTGCTTTGATGAGAAATGGTGTAACAACTGTATAACGTCCTCTAAGAATTTTTCAATGGTTACCATCTAGATACGAGTCTAAGAAACATGCCATAATAAAAAGGAAATGATCTTTCTATACTTTCCCGAAGCTCTCTGTAGGGAAGTTAAAGATCTTTGATAGAGAAATTCTGCTGAATAGTCAAACTGAGAAACGTTGCCAAGAGGACAAGGTACCTGTTGAAAAAGAGCTTGACTTAACTATTGTGCTTCTAGCGTAACGAATTAAGGACATCTTGTCTTTTGATAAACATGTTCATGATACATTATCCCTTTTCCATAAAAAGGATAATGATGAAGTACAATGCTTCAAGTTCCGTAGATTCAGAAATATGGCAAAACATTGTCCCAGCAGAATAACTCAGAAGTGAAACAAGGCGTATGTCTCCACTCTTGATGGTATTCCGGAGAAAGAATCCAATGAAGAAATATCTGATTGTAATGCACTTCTTGCCAACCCTAAAAATGATGAATCCTGTGAGCCTAATCAACTCCTAGAGAAGCTTGAGTTGGAAATTAAGGAAAATAAAAGGTTAAGCCTGGTTCTTGAAAACCTTTTGAAATTCCTATCAGATAAAACCCGTATGATTAAATCTGAACAAGAAAAATTGGGTGAAAAACCAAGTGTTGATGGTGGATTTTCAACAAAGGTCAAAACCGTAAAATCATGATACTGCATGTTTCTGACACGGCTTCAGGGATCCATGTGACGGTTTGTGTTTTACGAAGTATGATGCATATGTCGCTCGAAAGGCCTCTCCGGAGCGTTCGACACCGGGCACTTCATCATAGCCTCTATGTAGAATAACGTAATTGGGCGGTTCTCCGTAAGATCGAGATCTTAACACCTCCAGGATGTCGGTGACACTCACTGTTCCCTGACTACATTGAGGAATTCACCTCTACATAGAATAACGATTGGGGGGGGGGGGTTTCGTAAGATTGAGAGCAATAACGCCTTCAGGAGGCCGGTGACACTCACTGTTCTCTGACTATGTAGAGTCTCGGTGTATAGACTCAGGCGGTCCTCCATACATGAAATGTTGAGAGGGAAAAACGTCTTCGGGACATTGGAAACACTCGCTGATTTACTGACTATACGCAAGAGATTAAATTCTACGTCATATTCACCACTGAATTCCTAGAAGATAATCTATCTTATCTTATTGCTCCTATTCCATGGTCAAACTCATGACTGTATCTATGGAATGGTAATAGATTAAAGGAATTACTCCGATTTCATGATCGAATCAACGGCTGATCTCATGAAATGGTAATAGATATTACTCCGATTTCATGGTCGAATCCACGGCTGATCTCATGAAATGGTAATATCACCAACTATCTTATTACTCCGATTTCATGGTCAAATCTACGATTCCATGAGATGGTAATAAAATTATCATTTTATTATTCAGAATCCATGGTCAAATCAACAGCTGATTCTATGGACTGATAATAAATGACTGCTCACTTTATTGCTCAGTTTTATGAATCATTCTTCATCGAATTTCATAAATCAGTAATAAATACTTAACAACCGGGAATCTGGACCATCACTGAGTAGCCCCTAAAAAAATGGTGCAAGTGTACTCGACAATGATGCACGACTGTGCACCCAGGTGCACAAACGAGCATCCAAAAATACGGACAGATGAGGAATCCTACGCCAAAGCTGGAGAAAACAACATATAATAATAAAATAATAAGGGGCGCCCATCGGCCGGCCGACCATGCCCTAGCCGTGGCCAGTCCCATCCTTCTTCCATTATTTTACCCTATTTTGTTATTTTCATGAACTCATGAAAAACTCCTTCAATTTAGCAACTTTCCTTGTTTGTGCAAAACTCATGAATTCCCCATAACTTTATGGATTTTGAAAATATCATTATAAAAAAGGGAAAGGTGTGCGGGACCAGGCAACCTAGACGGCCGGTAATGCCCGAGCGGTGTCCGGTCCCATACCTCATAATCCCTAGCTTTTTATAATTATTATTCCCTAATCTCATGAAACTCCTCTGTTTCAACAAAACTCATGGATTATCCATAACTTCACGGATTCATGAAAAATAATATTATAAAATAGGAAAAGGTGTGCGGGACCGGGAAACATAGGCGACCGGCCATGCCCTAGACGTGGCCGGTCCCACACCTTGCAATCCCTAGTCTTTTATAATTATTATCTTCCTCAATTCATGAAACTCCTTGGTTTGAGCAAAAATCATGATTTCGTCATAACTTCTCAAATTTTAATCGAATCATGAAAAACCAAAAGCCAACATGGTCACACGACCGGCTAGCCTCCCACGACAATTTTAAATGTTAAAATACACTTATTTTAATATTTACAAAATATTGATCAATTGAGCATACATGCTCATTCTGACAAAAATCAAGAATTTCAGTCAAGATGAAACTCTTCTGAAAATTCACAATGTTGCTCGAACGCACATCAGAAAATACTGAAACTCTCAGTACGGAGACACGGACACCATGGCAAAGCGTGCATGCATTCATGACCGACGAGAGTCATCCTTAGGGCTTGCACAAAGCCGGTCCCACACGTTTTCATAATTCTTACCTAATTTGATCAATTGCTCATATTGGGCCCAAACTCTCTCCAACCAACCTGGGGATTGCTCAAACGACCAACATATGGTCTCGTGACCACCAAGATCCGGTCCCGCATTCTATTGGTCGGTCCCCCATCCTTCATACCTAGGTTTTATCACCTAATGCTGAAACCAACAATATTTCAGTAATGATGAAACCTGCATTTAATCATCATTCTTTCACCAATCCTCAAACTGAGAACTCTGGTGCATGCTCACTCGAGCACTGGGAACCACATGGACGCCCATCATCCCATGTGGTCGGTCCCTCTGTCACTCATGACCTATTTTCAGCGATTCATCAACTATGATCTGAAATTAGGTTTTCGAATAAATGTTCTACGAATCATCACTCTGAGCAAGATTCAGGAACTAATGAATTTATATTGATTTAGAAACCAACATCTGAATTAATCATATAATATTTGGTAATCTACCAATATTTTAATATTTTATTAAGTCACGTCACCAATAAATATTTCGTCGAATTGAGCATACTTGTTCAGTTGCCCAAATATTGATCCAGCTATTAATATTTAGTAATTTATCAGTATTTTTTTGAATTGAGCAATACTTGCTCAATTGGATGACAAATTATCAACATTCAGTATTTTGTCGAATTGAGCAATACTTGCTCAGTTGCGCGTCAAATCATCAATAATCATTAATTTTTCGAATTGAGCGATACTTGCTCAGTTGCTCGACAAATTCTAAATATTCAGTAATTCGCCGAATCGATCAATACTTGATATCGCTCGAATACTGGTCAGTAATTCATCACTGAATCAACAATACTGATATCCCTTCAGAGAACTACATGTTCGATCCATGAATCGCTGAGCATTTACCACTTATGATCGATTCAACAAAACCTAGACTCATTGTCTAATTAGTCAAAAACTACTGACTAATTAATACACGTCTGTCACTCAGACTCCACGATTCGTGAGACATCAATCATGTCAAATTGGGGGATAACAACTAGGGTTTTGGTCTGGAGGCCTACAACACGTGGATTCATACACAACGAGAAACGTGAGTAAGTCCTGTAAACGGTTGAAGGAGTTAGCAAAGTAGTGGGTGTATGATCAACCAAGTCTCCGCACAACCTGGAACTAGTTTCACCATGATCTCTCACTTTCCCACACTTTCACTCAAGAAACCGTCACACTTACAGGGATCAAGGTGTTCACAACTCTGATAATATAAATAAGTCTCTGAATCCATGATTGAAATACAACAGACAAGGAATGATCACTAGCTATCAATTGTCTATATAGAAATTCTCGAGAAAACTACTCTTAAGAATTCGTCAATCCATCAGAACTTATTCGAACTCACCAATTCACCAAAAATTACAGAAACCTTTAACACACCCACAATCCTTGATCATCACTGATCCCACACAATTCCCAGCTTCCCTCCTTCAGATCAACCCATCTCCCTCTTTGCGACCGAATTGACTCTGGAACGGCCATTGTCTTGGTTTAGGCCGGAGTCATACAGATTGATCTCTTGAATCTAAGCACTCCCTTTGCAGTGCATCTGTGTGAGGTTGAACAGTTTGCTCGGTTGAGGAGTCTCGACAACACGCTCGTCTCTTCACTTCCCTAAAAACCTAGCGACTCGTTTTTCCCTATCTACACCAAGAAAATCAGAAACTAGTTTTTCTGATAACTTGATAAGTTCTTCATGTGAAAGAAATAATCACACTACAATCTTCCTTGGAAATAAACTTATCAAAGCACTTCGCAAAGGGATAAAGAAGACTGGTAAGTTTATGAGATCAAAAAGGGAAATTGCAAACTCTTGCAATTACAAGAGAAATAAAGGAAACACAGCCTATTGTGTTTATAAGCCATCCTAAGGATGTATTTGTTAACTATGGTGATAATAATTCTCACCTCAACACACAATGATTGTGTTGAAGTATACATCCTCACTTATTGCCCAAAATTCTGATTGTGAGGAAGCATAAATCTGGGCAAGTTCTTCATGACTATTTCTTTAGTGAAAAAATACTAAAAATCTTTTATTTTTGGGAAAGATATTTTCGGTTTAAATAAACCAAATTATTCCTTGATTTTCTCCCATCTTATATACCTTTTTCTTGTTCGAAAGAAGACTATTTTATTTCAATGGAGAAATCGGTAAAAGAAGGATCATCTCTTGATGATTTAGCGCTTTGTGCATCATTATTGTTAGAGCATTGCTCGGTGGAACTCGCATACGTTGCTATCTCAAGCATGTTTGTCAATGTTAGTGATCAAAACTATAAGTCTTGATTTCTAGTATACTATAGCTAAGTCTCGGACTAGGATAGAAAGTGTAGTTTAGCTCAAGGACTTCATGGCGATTCATCATACAAGAAGAAGAACTACTCAAGGAACCGGTGGAACTTCTCGATAAAAAGGTATCTGAAGATTTGAACTTATCTGTCACTCAAAAGTCTATCTACTCTATCTCCAACTTCTTGAGACAAAAAGTCATATGCTATATATAGACTTAGATTATATACATTTGGTATTTCGAGCCGAGTATACCTCGCCTATTTATATCTCGAAATATGTGTTAGTAAGCGTTTCGCTCCGACCATATTTATCTATACCTAGTGACGAAAGTCATGATATGTTTCAATCACTTTGACAATTGCTTTGATGAGAAATGGTGTAACAACTGTATAACGTCCTCTAAGAATTTTTCAATGGTTACCATCTAGATACGAGTCTAAGAAACATGCCATAATAAAAGGAAATGATCTTTCTATACTTTCCCGAAGCTCTCTTGTAGGGAAGTTAAAGATCTTTGATAGAGAAATTCTGCTGAATAGTCAAACTGAGAAACGTTGCCAAGAGGACAAGGTACCTGTTGAAAAAGAGCTTGACTTAACTATTGTGCTTCTAGCGTAACGAATTAAGGACATCTTGTCTTTTGATAAACATGTTCATGATACATTATCCCTTTTCCATAAAAAGGATAATGATGAAGTACAATGCTTCAAGTTCCGTAGATTCAGAAATATGGCAAAACATTGTCCCAGCAGAATAACTCAGAAGTGAAACAAGGCGTATGTCTCCACTCTTGATGGTATTCCGGAGAAAGAATCCAATGAAGAAATATCTGATTGTAATGCACTTCTTGCCAACCCTAAAAATGATGAATCCTGTGAGCCTAATCAACTCCTAGAGAAGCTTGAGTTGGAAATTAAGGAAAATAAAAGGTTAAGCCTGGTTCTTGAAAACCTTTTGAAATTCCTATCAGATAAAACCCGTATGATTAAATCTGAACAAGAAAAATTGGGTGAAAAACCAAGTGTTGATGGTGGATTTTCAACAAAGGTCAAAACCGTAAAATCATGATACTGCATGTTTCTGACACGGCTTCAGGGATCCATGTGACGGTTTGTGTTTTACGAAGTATGATGCATATGTCGCTCGAAAGGCCTCTCCGGAGCGTTCGACACCGGGCACTTCATCATAGCCTCTATGTAGAATAACGTAATTGGGCGGTTCTCCGTAAGATCGAGATCTTAACACCTCCAGGATGTCGGTGACACTCACTGTTCCCTGACTACATTGAGGAATTCACCTCTACATAGAATAACGATTGGGGGGGGGGGGTTTCGTAAGATTGAGAGCAATAACGCCTTCAGGAGGCCGGTGACACTCACTGTTCTCTGACTATGTAGAGTCTCGGTGTATAGACTCAGGCGGTCCTCCATACATGAAATGTTGAGAGGGAAAAAAGTCTTCGGGACATTGGAAACACTCGCTGATTTACTGACTATACGCAAGAGATTAAATTCTACGTCATATTCACCACTGAATTCCTAGAAGATAATCTATCTTATCTTATTGCTTCTATTCCATGGTCAAACTCATGACTGTATCTATGGAATGGTAATAGATAAATGTATTACTCCGATTTCATGATCGAATCCATGGCTGATCTCATGAAATGGTAATAGATATTACTCCGATTTCATGGTCGAATCCACGGCTGATCTCATGAAATGGTAATATCACCACCTATCTTATTACTCCGATTTCATGGTCAAATCTACGATTCCATGAGATGATAATAAAATTATAATTTTATTATTCAGAATCCATGGTCAAATCCGCAGCTGATTCTATGGACTGATAATAAATGACTGCTCACTTTATTGCTCAGTTTTATGAATCATTCTTCACCGAATTTCATAAATCAGTAATAAATACTCAACAACCGGGCATCTGGACCATCACTGAGTAGCCCCTAAAAAAATGGTGCAAGTGTACTCGACAATGATGCACGACTGTGCACCCGGGTGCACAAACGAACATCCAAAAATACAGACAAATGAGGAATCCTATGCAAAGCTGGAGAAAACAACAAATAATAATAAAATAATAGGGGGCACCCATGGGCCGGGCCCACCGGCCGGCCGGCCATGCCCTAGCCGTGGCCAGTCCCATGCTTCTTCCATTATTTTACCCTATTTTGTTATTTTCATGAACTCATGAAAAACTCCTTCAATTTAGCAACTTTCCTTGTTTGTGCAAAACTCATGAATTCCCCATAACTTTATGGATTTTGAAAATATCATTATAAAATAGGGAAAGGTGTGCGGGACCAGGCAACCTAGACGGCCGGTAATGCCCGAGCGGTGTCCGGTCCCATACCTCACAATCCCTAGCTTTTTATAATTATTATTCCCTAATCTCATGAAACTCCTCCGTTTCAACAAAACTCATGGATTATCCATAACTTCACGGATTCATGAAAAATAATATTATAAAATAGGGAAAGGTGTGCGGGACCGAGCAACATAGCCGACCGGCCATGCCCTAGCCGTGGCCGGTCCCACGCCTTGCAATCCCTAGTCTTTTATAATTAGTATCTTCCTCAATTCATGAAACTCTTTGGTTTGAGCAAAAATCATGATTTCGTCATAACTTCTCAAATTTTGCTTGAATCATGAAAAACCAAAAGCCAACATGATCACACGACCGGCTAGCCTCCCACGAAAAATTTTAAATGTTAAAATACACTTATTTTAATATTTACAAAATATTGATCAATTGAGCATACATGCTCATTCTGACAAAAATCAAGAATTTCAGTCAAGATGAAACTCTTCTGAAAATTCACAATGTTGCTCGAACGCACATCAGAAAATACTGAAACTCTCAGTACGGAGACAAGGACACCATGGCAAAGCGTGCATGCCTTCATGACCGACCAGAGTCATCCTTAGGGCTTGCCCAAAGCCGGTTCCACACGTTTTCATAATTCTGACCTAATTTGATCAATTGCTCATATTGGGACCAAACTATGTCCAACCAACCTGGGGATTGCTCAAACGTCCGACAACTGGTCTCGTGACCACCAAGATCCGGTCCCATGCTCTCTTGGTCGGTGCCCCATCCTTCATACCTAGGTTTTATCACCTAATGCTGAACCCAACAATATTTCAGTAATGATGAAACCGACATTTAATCATCATTCTTTCACCAATCCTCAAACTGAGAACTCTGGTGCATGCTCACTCGAGCACTGGGCACCACATGGACGCCCATCATCCCATGTGGTCGGTCCCTCTATCATTCATGACCTATTTTTAGCGATTCATCAACTATGATCTGAAATTAGGGTTTCGAATAAATGTTTTACGAATCATCACTCGGAGCAAGATTCAGGAACTAATGAATTTATATTAATTCAGCAACCAACATATGAATTAATCATATAATATTTGGTAATCTACCAATATTTTAATATTTTATTGGGTCACGTCACCAATAAATATTTCGTCGAATTGAGCATACTTGCTCAGTTGCTCAAATATTGATCCAGCTATTAATATTTAGTAATTTATCAATATTTTGTTGAATTGAGCAATACTTGCTCAATTACACGACAAATTATCAACATTCAGTATTTTGTCGAATTGAGCAATACTTGCTCAGTTGCACGTCAAATCATCAATAATCATTAATTTGTCGAATTGAGCGATACTTGCTCAGTTGTTCGACAAATTCTCAATGTTCAGTAATTCTCCGAATCGAGCAATACTTGCTCTCTCTCGAATATTGGTCAGTAATTCATCACTCAATCAACCATACTGATATCGCTTCAGAGAACTACATGTTCGATCCATGAATCGCTGAGCATTTACCACTTCTGCTCGATTCAACAAAACCTAGACTCATTGTCTAATAAGTCAAAAACTACTGACTAATTAATACACGTCTGTCACTCAGACTCCACGATTCGTGAGACATCAGTCATGTCAAATTGGGGGATAACAACTAGGGTTTTGGTCTGACGGACTACAACACATGGATTCATCCACAACGAGAAACGTGAGTAATTCCTATCAACGGTTGAAGGAGTTAGCAAAGTAGTGGGTGAATGATCAACCAAGTCTCCGCACAACCTGGAACTGGTTTCACCATGATCTCTCACTTTCCCACTCTTTCACTCAAGAAACCGTCACACTTACAGGGATCATAAAACTCTGACAATATAAATAAGTATCTGAATCCATGATTTAAAAACAACCGTCAAGGAATGATCCTAGATATCAATTGTCTATATAGAAATTCTCGAGAAAACTACTCTCAAGAATTCGTCAATCCATCAGAACTTATTTGAAATCACCAGTTCACCAAAAATTGCAGAAACCTTTAACACACCCACAATCCTTGATCATCACTGATCCCACACAATTCCCATCTCCCCTCCTACAGATCAACCCATCTCCCTCTTTGCGACCGAATTTACTATGGAACGGCCATTGTCTTGGTTTAGGCCGGAGTCATACAGATTGATCTCTCGAATCTAAGCACTCCCTTTGCAGTGCATCTGTGTGAGGCTGAACATTTTGCTCGGTTGAGGAGTATCGACAACATGCTCGTCTCTTCACTTCCCTAAAAAACTAGCGACTCGTTTTTCCCCATCTACACCAAGAGAATCAGAAACTAGTTTTTCTGATAACTTGATAAGTGATGAGTGCCAAATAATGTATTTATTTATCCCTTTTTGTTGGCATTTAACTCATCTTTTGTGCATTAATTCTACATTTTATCCCATATTCTGTATTTTCATTGTTTTCAAGAATAAATATTTTTATTAATTAATTTTGCATTTTTAGGTAATAAATAAAGTTCGGATGAGTCGCGGAGCAAAAAGAGCAGAAAAGTAGTGAAAAGCCGGGAGAAATCACGCAAGGAAGCCGCGAAGAATGGTGCGCACAACCTCATTTTCCACACACAAAAACGCCTCCGTTCTCAGCCATCAGATCAGTTCTCAGAAGCATCCGACGGTCGCTCCTTCATAGAGCATCAAAATCTGAAGTCTCTGCCAAGCACCACAGCGCTGAAATTCCAAGCCTTCAGATTAGATGGTAGTTGAATCCAACGGATGCTCCCTTGCTGTTCATCAAAGTTTGATATCTCCGCCTTACACTACAGCACCTAACCTAATCTAGCACCGTTCGTTTCGTTGTATCCCTTCATCGGATGGTCGCTCCTCGCTTGCCTCCGCATCACCGTCTGATCTACCTACCAGCTCCACATCTCACGGCTTAGTCTCGCTGAACATCAAAAATCGATGAAGCCGCCACACACTGGAGCACCAAATCCTATACCAGCTACCCAAACGCACCCTTCTCCCAAAAACATCGAGCTCTTCTCCTCCACTCCGTCTGCAGAGAGCTCCTCTGCAACAACTCCATCACCATCACCCTGCCGCGCCACCAAACGCCCTGCCACAACCACCTCGAGCTCACACACTGCCACCCTATCATCCTACACGTGATTGATAGCTTCCCCCATCCTTCTAGCCCTTTATACCATCAACTTATTACCTAACCTAAACCCTAGGTTATGGGTTGATGGATTAACGTGTGCTAGAGAGAAATTGAAGGCATGGAGAGGTAGAGGAGGACAAATAGAAGCATGGGTCGACATCAAAATGGAGTGGTTGTGTCAAATTGGGTGAGTAATCACAAACCCTAGCCTACTGTTATTTTGGGAAAATGGGTAGAACCCTAATTGTGTTGTGGACTATAAATAGCCTTGTGGGTGTGATGTAAAGACTATGCTTGGAATAGCCAGCATCCAGGACTTTCATGTCCTGTTAATGTTTTTAATTTCAGTTCAATTTCATTTATGTTCATGTTTACTATGTTCTGTTAATGTTAATGTTAATCCTGTTGTTCCCTGTTAGTGTTAATTTATCATGTTAGGTTAAAGTTGTTCCTGTTAATGTTAATCCTGTTAGTGTTTACCCTGTTAATGTGCTTGTTTTGATGCATTGTGTTGATAAGTTCCTTTGATTGCTTTTTCCTTTGTTAATGTTCCTGTTATGTTTAATTCACTGTTAGTTTGATGGAATGCTAGGCTAGATACCTTTGAAGCATTGAACTGATTGTGTAATGGAAGAAATCAGTGCTCATAGCAAGCTGATTATCTTGCCATTCCTTTTGTATGCTTAGGTTGCACTGATTTGATTGAGTAGTGGGGAGAAACTAGTGCTCACTAGTGACAATGAGCAAGCTAGTTCTCTTCCCACTCTAGAAGAATGCCTTAGCTTTGCTCTGTTAGCTTCTCCACATCCTTGCCCTTGGCCTTAGGCCTTGGTTTGTTTTGTTATCTTTCTTTGCTGTCTAGTATTCGCTTTGTTTAGTTCTTGCATTGTTCTCTGCTTGTTTTCTTTATTGTCTTCACTGTTTTGTTCACTGCCATCTTTTTCACTTGCCTTGCACTGCTGCTGTGCACTTGCCTTGCTGCATTGCACTGCTGCATTGTGCTGCCTTTTCTTCCCCTGTTGCTACTTCTTTTCCTGTTAACTGCCTTTCCTTCTTCTTGGCCTTGTGCTGTTGTGCACTGCTTGTGCAGCTGCTGCATTGCCTTCTCTGCCACTTCTGCTGCTGTTGTTGTTGCTTTTGCCCTGCAGCTGCTGTGCAGTCTTAATTGCTTATGCTGCTACTGTTTTCTGCTGCTTGCTGCATTCTGTTGCTTGTGCATTCATCTTGCACTGTTTTCTGTTGCTTGCTGATTGCACTGTTTTCTGCTTCTTATTGCTTGTGCATTCTGTTGCTTGCTGCATTCATTGCTTATGCTGCTACTGTTTTCTGCTGTTTTCTTCCTCTTGCCTTTCCAAAGCCCATTGAGCCCAAAAGCCCAAAACAAGGTTTAAGACTCAAAGCCCAATTCAATCAACTGTGGGCTTAATCAAAAGCCTAAGTTTAAGGCCAAAGCCCATTTACACTTCAAAGATAACTGAGCCCAAGCTCAGTTCATTTTATTGTTATCAAACCCATTAGTACTCAAAGCCCAATTTAAGCCAAAAGGCTTCATAGCCCAATAGCAATTTAGGAACCCAATTAGCTAGAAACACTCAAAACACTCCCGATCTCTGTGGATCGACCCGTACTTGCACGAGCTACAACCGACGACCGTGCACTTGCGGTATTACTGTAGGCCCCCGTTTTTATTGCGCTTAATTTTATACACTTCTCCGGGCCCACCAAGTTTTTGGCCGGGGATAATTTTTAGGACCTTTTCAAAGCCTACCAAGTTTTTGGCGCCGCTGCCGGGGATTGGTGTTGTGTTTTTCTTGTGTTTTTCTTTAGCTATTTTGTATTTCATTTCATAGCATTTGCATCTGCATCTGCTTCACTTCATTTGCTGTTGGACCTGCTGTTCTGAACCTGTTTTTCCTCTGCTGGGACGCCACCAAGGAAAAGAACCAAAACCCAACTGGGTTTTTGCAACAATATCAGAGCAGCTGGGCTGTGCTAAAAAGGTAAGCCTAAACCCATTCCATTGAGAGAACCCAACCTGTGGGCTTCCAAATTTCTTTAATTGTGGGCTTGTAATATTAAAGCCAATTTTTGGGCTTCTCTTATTTTCTGTTGGGTTTGTAATAATTTATTTGTGGGCTTGTTTATTTATTTTGTGTGGGCTTGTTTAAATTCTTCCATTGGACTTGTATTTTGGACTCTGGGTTTAAACCCAGCTGAGCTTATAACCGAATGTGGGCTTGCTTCCACTCAAGAGTAGACCTCGAAACCAAAGCTTTAAAACAAACGTCGGGCCTTAACCAACTGGGCCAAATTCAACTTTCAAAGTTAAAACTTAGTGTTTCGTGAACCGCAGCCTTCCTTCCATTCCTTTAGAGGACAAACAGTGGGCTTGCTCCCATTCAAAAACCAAATTTTATTTTCTTTAAAAAAAAAAAAAAAGTTTTATTTTTCTCCCATTTAAGTCCAATTTTAGTGTTTTGAAACTTTCTTTGTCTCTACACTTTTTCTTTTGGGTTGATCCTCAACTCTTTAGATTGTTAGTGTATGGTGAATTTTTTGTATATAATCAGTAGATAAATTTCTTAAAAACCCTTTTGTTCCTTTTGTATATATTTTGCTCATCCAATATGATCTCGGCTGAAATATGTTGGATTTTTTTTGCCTTGAATAACGGAGTTTTAATTCTGCTTTCGCCGAAATCGGGTATTCTCTCTCCTTTTACTCTACTCAGCATGTCCCTTTCCATATGTTGCATTTTAATTCTTTCCATATTTTGAAACATTGAGGACAATGTTTAGTTTAGGTTTGGGGGTATAGAGTAGATACCATGATAATTTGCCATAATTGAAAACGAACTCCTTCTTCTTTTTGAAAAAATTGAAAAATTCCAAAAAAATTGAAAAATCAAAATTCAAAAAAATTAAAAAATGAAAAAATCATAAAAATGGAGCTCATTTACCTTGAAATGTTGACTCTTGTGCAAATATGTAATTTTTAGGAGTCTTAGTCTAGATATTTAGGCACTCTGATTCTAGCGCAATTCACATAGTGATAAGAAATTTGCACGCGCACGATCTACCAATACATGTATGGCCTCGATCTTCAAGGTGTTTGATAGGAAGTTACGATTGCCAATCACTTTAGAATACTGAACGAAACTTGACTAGCTTGTTCTTTGGTTGGTTGGGATAGAAGGTGGAGGTTACATTAAGAAAGACAACCATCGAATTTAACTGGGTGCATCAAAAAGGGCTACCTCTTGCAAAGTGTCATGTAATCTTTTGTTTCCTTTTGTATATGTATCAAAAGTGTTTCCTTATTCAAAAAAAAAAAAAAAAAAAAAAAAAAAAAAAAAAAAAAAAAAAAAAAAAAAAAAAAAAAAAAAAAAAAAAAAAAAAAAAAAAAAAAAAAAAAAAAAAAAAAAAAAAAAAAAAAAAAAAAAAAAAAAATCAAGTATTTATCAATTCCATCATCTCTTGTTCCAAAAATAAAAGAGAATAGTCAATGTAAATAAGAGTCATGTAAATAGTCATTTTGTTGTTTTATTGTAATAAGCAAGGAGGGTGTATGCCATTGATGTACAACGCGAGTAATTGTGAAATACCTCCAACTCATTCACAATTCTCGTAAAGTCCGGACAGCTAGCTAGATTTCGACCTCGGTTCTTAGCCTGAGAAACTATCTCTTGGTGATTAGTAGTCATGACTTCAGATCTTTCTTTACACATGTGTAGATACACTTTACACTCTTATCACATGTCTTTTATTTGTTATCAGTGCTAGGATTGTGCCTTCGATAGCTAGATTGACATCTCCATTTTGCTGTGAGCTTAACTGTTTTGCACATGTCACGTTTGATGGAATATGAGCTTATATTTTGTCCTTAGGTTTTGTAGGCACACCTCTGGTAAACCTTCACGAGACTTCAACTCGTCCACTAGGGACACTTAGTGGTTTAAAAGGCTTAGTGCATACGCTAAATGCATTCGAGAGACCAGCGACAGTGGTATAGTTAGGATTTCCTTAGTTTTGTTTTACTTGAGGACAAGTAAAATTCAGGTTTGGGGGTATTTGATGAGTGCCAAATAATGTATTTATTTATCCCTTTTTGTTGGCATTTAACTCATCTTTTGTGCATTAATTCTACATTTTATCCCATATTCTGTATTTTCATTGTTTTCAAGAATAAATATTTTTATTAATTAATTTTGCATTTTTAGGTAATAAATAAAGTTCGGATGAGTCGCGGAGCAAAAAGAGCAGAAAAGTAGTGAAAAGCCGGGAGAAATCACGCAAGGAAGCCGCGAAGAATGGTGCGCACAACCTCATTTTCCACACACAAAAACGCCTCCGTTCTCAGCCATCAGATCAGTTCTCAGAAGCATCCGACGGTCGCTCCTTCATAGAGCATCAAAATCTGAAGTCTCTGCCAAGCACCACAGCGCTGAAATTCCAAGCCTTCAGATTAGATGGTAGTTGAATCCAACGGATGCTCCCTTGCTGTTCATCAAAGTTTGATATCTCCGCCTTACACTACAGCACCTAACCTAATCTAGCACCGTTCGTTTCGTTGTATCCCTTCATCGGACGGTCGCTCCTCGCTTGCCTCCGCATCACCGTCTGATCTACCTACCAGCTCCACATCTCACGGCTTAGTCTCGCTGAACATCAAAAATCGATGAAGCCGCCACACACTGGAGCACCAAATCCTATACCAGCTACCCAAACGCACCCTTCTCCCAAAAACATCGAGCTCTTCTCCTCCACTCCGTCTGCAGAGAGCTCCTCTGCAACAACTCCATCACCATCACCCTGCCGCGCCACCAAACGCCCTGCCACAACCACCTCGAGCTCACACACTGCCACCCTATCATCCTACACGTGATTGATAGCTTCCCCCATCCTTCTAGCCCTTTATCCCATCAACTTATTACCTAACCTAAACCCTAGGTTATGGGTTGATGGATTAACGTGTGCTAGAGAGAAATTGAAGGCATGGAGAGGTAGAGGAGGACAAATAGAAGCATGGGTCGACATCAAAATGGAGTGGTTGTGTCAAATTGGGTGAGTAATCACAAACCCTAGCCTACTGTTATTTTGGGAAAATGGGTAGAACCCTAATTGTGTTGTGGACTATAAATAGCCTTGTGGGTGTGATGTAAAGACTATGCTTGGAATAGCCAGCATCCAGGACTTTCATGTCATGTTAATGTTTTTAATTTCAGTTCAATTTCATTTATGTTCATGTTTACTATGTTCTGTTAATGTTAATGTTAATCCTGTTGTTCCCTGTTAGTGTTAATTTATCATGTTAGGTTAAAGTTGTTCCTGTTAATGTTAATCCTGTTAGTGTTTACCCTGTTAATGTGCTTGTTTTGATGCATTGTGTTGATAAGTTCCTTTGATTGCTTTTTCCTTTGTTAATGTTCCTGTTATGTTTAATTCACTGTTAGTTTGATGGAATGCTAGGCTAGATACCTTTGAAGCATTGAACTGATTGTGTAATGGAAGAAATCAGTGCTCATAGCAAGCTGATTATCTTGCCATTCCTTTTGTATGCTTAGGTTGCACTGATTTGATTGAGTAGTGGGGAGAAACTAGTGCTCACTAGTGACAATGAGCAAGCTAGTTCTCTTCCCACTCTAGAAGAATGCCTTAGCTTTGCTCTGTTAGCTTCTCCACATCCTTGCCCTTGGCCTTAGGCCTTGGTTTGTTTTGTTATCTTTCTTTGCTGTCTAGTATTCGCTTTGTTTAGTTCTTGCATTGTTCTCTGCTTGTTTTCTTTATTGTCTTCACTGTTTTGTTCACTGCCATCTTTTTCACTTGCCTTGCACTGCTGCTGTGCACTTGCCTTGCTGCATTGCACTGCTGCATTGTGCTGCCTTTTCTTCCCCTGTTGCTACTTCTTTTCCTGTTAACTGCCTTTCCTTCTTCTTGGCCTTGTGCTGTTGTGCACTGCTTGTGCAGCTGCTGCATTGCCTTCTCTGCCACTTCTGCTGCTGTTGTTGTTGCTTTTGCCCTGCAGCTGCTGTGCAGTCTTAATTGCTTATGCTGCTACTGTTTTCTGCTGCTTGCTGCATTCTGTTGCTTGTGCATTCATCTTGCACTGTTTTCTGTTGCTTGCTGATTGCACTGTTTTCTGCTTCTTATTGCTTGTGCATTCTGTTGCTTGCTGCATTCATTGCTTATGCTGCTACTGTTTTCTGCTGTTTTCTTCCTCTTGCCTTTCCAAAGCCCATTGAGCCCAAAAGCCCAAAACAAGGTTTAAGACTCAAAGCCCAATTCAATCAACTGTGGGCTTAATCAAAAGCCTAAGTTTAAGGCCAAAGCCCATTTACACTTCAAAGATAACTGAGCCCAAGCTCAGTTCATTTTATTGTTATCAAACCCATTAGTACTCAAAGCCCAATTTAAGCCAAAAGGCTTCATAGCCCAATAGCAATTTAGGAACCCAATTAGCTAGAAACACTCAAAACACTCCCGATCTCTGTGGATCGACCCGTACTTGCACGAGCTACAACCGACGACCGTGCACTTGCGGTATTACTGTAGGCCCCCGTTTTTATTGCGCTTAATTTTATACACTTCTCCGGGCCCACCAAGTTTTTGGCCGGGGATAATTTTTAGGACCTTTTCAAAGCCTACCAAGTTTTTGGCGCCGCTGCCGGGGATTGGTGTTGTGTTTTTCTTGTGTTTTTCTTTAGCTATTTTGTATTTCATTTCATAGCATTTGCATCTGCATCTGCTTCACTTCATTTGCTGTTGGACCTGCTGTTCTGAACCTGTTTTTCCTCTGCTGGGACGCCACCAAGGAAAAGAACCAAAACCCAACTGGGTTTTTGCAACAATATCAGAGCAGCTGGGCTGTGCTAAAAAGGTAAGCCTAAACCCATTCCATTGAGAGAACCCAACCTGTGGGCTTCCAAATTTCTTTAATTGTGGGCTTGTAATATTAAAGCCAATTTTTGGGCTTCTCTTATTTTCTGTTGGGTTTGTAATAATTTATTTGTGGGCTTGTTTATTTATTTTGTGTGGGCTTGTTTAAATTCTTCCATTGGACTTGTATTTTGGACTCTGGGTTTAAACCCAGCTGAGCTTATAACCGAATGTGGGCTTGCTTCCACTCAAGAGTAGACCTCGAAACCAAAGCTTTAAAACAAACGTCGGGCCTTAACCAACTGGGCCAAATTCAACTTTCAAAGTTAAAACTTAGTGTTTCGTGAACCGCAGCCTTCCTTCCATTCCTTTAGAGGACAAACAGTGGGCTTGCTCCCATTCAAAAACCAAATTTTATTTTCTTTAAAAAAAAAAAAAAAGTTTTATTTTTCTCCCATTTAAGTCCAATTTTAGTGTTTTGAAACTTTCTTTGTCTCTACACTTTTTCTTTTGGGTTGATCCTCAACTCTTTAGATTGTTAGTGTATGGTGAATTTTTTGTATATAATCAGTAGATAAATTTCTTAAAAACCCTTTTGTTCCTTTTGTATATATTTTGCTCATCCAATATGATCTCGGCTGAAATATGTTGGATTTTTTTTGCCTTGAATAACGGAGTTTTAATTCTGCTTTCGCCGAAATCGGGTATTCTCTCTCCTTTTACTCTACTCAGCATGTCCCTTTCCATATGTTGCATTTTAATTCTTTCCATATTTTGAAACATTGAGGACAATGTTTAGTTTAGGTTTGGGGGTATAGAGTAGATACCATGATAATTTGCCATAATTGAAAACGAACTCCTTCTTCTTTTTGAAAAAATTGAAAAATTCCAAAAAAATTGAAAAATCAAAATTCAAAAAAATTAAAAAATGAAAAAATCATAAAAATGGAGCTCATTTACCTTGAAATGTTGACTCTTGTGCAAATATGTAATTTTTAGGAGTCTTAGTCTAGATATTTAGGCACTCTGATTCTAGCGCAATTCACATAGTGATAAGAAATTTGCACGCGCGCGATCTACCAATACATGTATGGCCTCGATCTTCAAGGTGTTTGATAGGAAGTTACGATTGCCAATCACTTTAGAATACTGAACGAAACTTGACTAGCTTGTTCTTTGGTTGGTTGGGATAGAAGGTGGAGGTTACATTAAGAAAGACAACCATCGAATTTAACTGGGTGCATCAAAAAGGGCTACCTCTTGCAAAGTGTCATGTAATCTTTTGTTTACTTTTGTATATGTATCAAAAGTGTTTCCGTAGTTTAAAAAAAAAAAAAAAAAAAAAAAAATCGATGTATATATTCAGAAAAAAAAAAAAAAAAATATATCAGAAAAATACAAAAAAAATCAAGTATTTATCAATTTCATCATCTCTTGTTCCAAAAATAAAAAGAGAATAGTCAATGTAAATAAGAGTCATGTAAATAGTCATCTTTTGTTGTTTCATTGTAATAAGCAAGGAGGGTGTATGCCATTGATGTACAACGCGAGTAATTGTGAAATACCTCCAACTCATTCACAATTCTCGTAAAGTCCGGACAGCTAGCTAGATTTCGACCTCAGTTCTTAGCCTGAGAAACTATCTCTTGGTGATTAGTAGTCATGATTTCAGATCTTTCTTTACACATGTGTAGATACACTTTACACTCTTATCACATGTTCTTTTTTTGTTATCAGTGCTAGGATTGTGCCTTCGATAGCTAGATTGACATCTCCATTTTGCTGTGAGCTTAAACTGTTTTGCACATGTCACATTTGATGGAATATGAGCTTATATTTTGTCCTTAGGTTTTGTAGGCACACCTCTGGTAAACCTTCACGAGACTTCAACTCGTCCACTAGGGACACTTAGTGGTTTAAAAGGCTTAGTGCATACGCTAAATGCATTCGAGAGACCAGCGACAGTGGTATAGTTAGGATTTCCTTAGTTTTGTTTTACTTGAGGACAAGTAAAATTCAGGTTTGGGGGTATTTGATGAGTGCCAAATAATGTATTTATTTATCCCTTTTTGTTGGCATTTAACTCATCTTTTGTGCATTAATTCTACATTTTATCCCATATTCTGTATTTTCATTGTTTTCAAGAATAAATATTTTTATTAATTAATTTTGCATTTTTAGGTAATAAATAAAGTTCGGATGAGTCGCGGAGCAAAAAGAGCAGAAAAGTAGTGAAAAGCCGGGAGAAATCACGCAAGGAAGCCGCGAAGAATGGTGCGCACAACCTCATTTTCCACACACAAAAACGCCTCCGTTCTCAGCCATCAGATCAGTTCTCAGAAGCATCCGACGGTCGCTCCTTCATAGAGCATCAAAATCTGAAGTCTCTGCCAAGCACCACAGCGCTGAAATTCCAAGCCTTCAGATTAGATGGTAGTTGAATCCAACGGATGCTCCCTTGCTGTTCATCAAAGTTTGATATCTCCGCCTTACACTACAGCACCTAACCTAATCTAGCACCGTTCGTTTCGTTGTATCCCTTCATCGGACGGTCGCTCCTCGCTTGCCTCCGCATCACCGTCTGATCTACCTACCAGCTCCACATCTCACGGCTTAGTCTCGCTGAACATCAAAAATCGATGAAGCCGCCACACACTGGAGCACCAAATCCTATACCAGCTACCCAAACGCACCCTTCTCCCAAAAACATCGAGCTCTTCTCCTCCACTCCGTCTGCAGAGAGCTCCTCTGCAACAACTCCATCACCATCACCCTGCCGCGCCACCAAACGCCCTGCCACAACCACCTCGAGCTCACACACTGCCACCCTATCATCCTACACGTGATTGATAGCTTCCCCCATCCTTCTAGCCCTTTATCCCATCAACTTATTACCTAACCTAAACCCTAGGTTATGGGTTGATGGATTAACGTGTGCTAGAGAGAAATTGAAGGCATGGAGAGGTAGAGGAGGACAAATAGAAGCATGGGTCGACATCAAAATGGAGTGGTTGTGTCAAATTGGGTGAGTAATCACAAACCCTAGCCTACTGTTATTTTGGGAAAATGGGTAGAACCCTAATTGTGTTGTGGACTATAAATAGCCTTGTGGGTGTGATGTAAAGACTATGCTTGGAATAGCCAGCATCCAGGACTTTCATGTCATGTTAATGTTTTTAATTTCAGTTCAATTTCATTTATGTTCATGTTTACTATGTTCTGTTAATGTTAATGTTAATCCTGTTGTTCCCTGTTAGTGTTAATTTATCATGTTAGGTTAAAGTTGTTCCTGTTAATGTTAATCCTGTTAGTGTTTACCCTGTTAATGTGCTTGTTTTGATGCATTGTGTTGATAAGTTCCTTTGATTGCTTTTTCCTTTGTTAATGTTCCTGTTATGTTTAATTCACTGTTAGTTTGATGGAATGCTAGGCTAGATACCTTTGAAGCATTGAACTGATTGTGTAATGGAAGAAATCAGTGCTCATAGCAAGCTGATTATCTTGCCATTCCTTTTGTATGCTTAGGTTGCACTGATTTGATTGAGTAGTGGGGAGAAACTAGTGCTCACTAGTGACAATGAGCAAGCTAGTTCTCTTCCCACTCTAGAAGAATGCCTTAGCTTTGCTCTGTTAGCTTCTCCACATCCTTGCCCTTGGCCTTAGGCCTTGGTTTGTTTTGTTATCTTTCTTTGCTGTCTAGTATTCGCTTTGTTTAGTTCTTGCATTGTTCTCTGCTTGTTTTCTTTATTGTCTTCACTGTTTTGTTCACTGCCATCTTTTTCACTTGCCTTGCACTGCTGCTGTGCACTTGCCTTGCTGCATTGCACTGCTGCATTGTGCTGCCTTTTCTTCCCCTGTTGCTACTTCTTTTCCTGTTAACTGCCTTTCCTTCTTCTTGGCCTTGTGCTGTTGTGCACTGCTTGTGCAGCTGCTGCATTGCCTTCTCTGCCACTTCTGCTGCTGTTGTTGTTGCTTTTGCCCTGCAGCTGCTGTGCAGTCTTAATTGCTTATGCTGCTACTGTTTTCTGCTGCTTGCTGCATTCTGTTGCTTGTGCATTCATCTTGCACTGTTTTCTGTTGCTTGCTGATTGCACTGTTTTCTGCTTCTTATTGCTTGTGCATTCTGTTGCTTGCTGCATTCATTGCTTATGCTGCTGCTGTTTTCTTCTCTTGCCTTTCTTGCCTTTCCAAAGCCCATTGAGCCCAAAATCCCAAAACAAGGTTTAAGACTCAAAGCCCAATTCAATCAACTGTGGGCTTAATCAAAAGCCTAAGTTTAAGGCCAAAGCCCATTTACACTTCAAAGATAACTGAGCCCAAGCTCAGTTCATTTTATTGTTATCAAACCCATTAGTACTCAAAGCCCAATTTAAGCCAAAAGGCTTCATAGCCCAATAGCAATTTAGGAACCCAATTAGCTAGAAACACTCAAAACACTCCCGATCTCTGTGGATCGACCCGTACTTGCACGAGCTACAACCGACGACCGTGCACTTGCGGTATTACTGTAGGCCCCCGTTTTTATTGCGCTTAATTTTATACACTTCTCCGGGCCCACCAAGTTTTTGGCCGGGGATAATTTTTAGGACCTTTTCAAAGCCTACCAAGTTTTTGGCGCCGCTGCCGGGGATTGGTGTTGTGTTTTTCTTGTGTTTTTCTTTAGCTATTTTGTATTTCATTTCATAGCATTTGCATCTGCATCTGCTTCACTTCATTTGCTGTTGGACCTGCTGTTCTGAACCTGTTTTTCCTCTGCTGGGACGCCACCAAGGAAAAGAACCAAAACCCAACTGGGTTTTTGCAACAATATCAGAGCAGCTGGGCTGTGCTAAAAAGGTAAGCCTAAACCCATTCCATTGAGAGAACCCAACCTGTGGGCTTCCAAATTTCTTTAATTGTGGGCTTGTAATATTAAAGCCAATTTTTGGGCTTCTCTTATTTTCTGTTGGGTTTGTAATAATTTATTTGTGGGCTTGTTTATTTATTTTGTGTGGGCTTGTTTAAATTCTTCCATTGGACTTGTATTTTGGACTCTGGGTTTAAACCCAGCTGAGCTTATAACCGAATGTGGGCTTGCTTCCACTCAAGAGTAGACCTCGAAACCAAAGCTTTAAAACAAACGTCGGGCCTTAACCAACTGGGCCAAATTCAACTTTCAAAGTTAAAACTTAGTGTTTCGTGAACCGCAGCCTTCCTTCCATTCCTTTAGAGGACAAACAGTGGGCTTGCTCCCATTCAAAAACCAAATTTTATTTTCTTTAAAAAAAAAAAAAAAGTTTTATTTTTCTCCCATTTAAGTCCAATTTTAGTGTTTTGAAACTTTCTTTGTCTCTACACTTTTTCTTTTGGGTTGATCCTCAACTCTTTAGATTGTTAGTGTATGGTGAATTTTTTGTATATAATCAGTAGATAAATTTCTTAAAAACCCTTTTGTTCCTTTTGTATATATTTTGCTCATCCAATATGATCTCGGCTGAAATATGTTGGATTTTTTTTGCCTTGAATAACGGAGTTTTAATTCTGCTTTCGCCGAAATCGGGTATTCTCTCTCCTTTTACTCTACTCAGCATGTCCCTTTCCATATGTTGCATTTTAATTCTTTCCATATTTTGAAACATTGAGGACAATGTTTAGTTTAGGTTTGGGGGTATAGAGTAGATACCATGATAATTTGCCATAATTGAAAACGAACTCCTTCTTCTTTTTGAAAAAATTGAAAAATTCCAAAAAAATTGAAAAATCAAAATTCAAAAAATTAAAAAATGAAAAAATCATAAAAATGGAGCTCATTTACCTTGAAATGTTGACTCTTGTGCAAATATGTAATTTTTAGGAGTCTTAGTCTAGATATTTAGGCACTCTGATTCTAGCGCAATTCACATAGTGATAAGAAATTTGCACGCGCGCGATCTACCAATACATGTATGGCCTCGATCTTCAAGGTGTTTGATAGGAAGTTACGATTGCCAATCACTTTAGAATACTGAACGAAACTTGACTAGCTTGTTCTTTGGTTGGTTGGGATAGAAGGTGGAGGTTACATTAAGAAAGACAACCATCGAATTTAACTGGGTGCATCAAAAAGGGCTACCTCTTGCAAAGTGTCATGTAATCTTTTGTTTACTTTTGTATATGTATCAAAAGTGTTTCCGTAGTTTAAAAAAAAAAAAAAAAAAAAAAAAATCGATGTATATATTCAGAAAAAAAAAAAAAAATATATCAGAAAAATACAAAAAAAATCAAGTATTTATCAATTTCATCATCTCTTGTTCCAAAAATAAAAAGAGAATAGTCAATGTAAATAAGAGTCATGTAAATAGTCATCTTTTGTTGTTTCATTGTAATAAGCAAGGAGGGTGTATGCCATTGATGTACAACGCGAGTAATTGTGAAATACCTCCAACTCATTCACAATTCTCGTAAAGTCCGGACAGCTAGCTAGATTTCGACCTCAGTTCTTAGCCTGAGAAACTATCTCTTGGTGATTAGTAGTCATGATTTCAGATCTTTCTTTACACATGTGTAGATACACTTTACACTCTTATCACATGTTCTTTTTTGTTATCAGTGCTAGGATTGTGCCTTCGATAGCTAGATTGACATCTCCATTTTGCTGTGAGCTTAAACTGTTTTGCACATGTCACATTTGATGGAATATGAGCTTATATTTTGTCCTTAGGTTTTGTAGGCACACCTCTGGTAAACCTTCACGAGACTTCAACTCGTCCACTAGGGACACTTAGTGGTTTAAAAGGCTTAGTGCATACGCTAAATGCATTCGAGAGACCAGCGACAGTGGTATAGTTAGGATTTCCTTAGTTTTGTTTTACTTGAGGACAAGTAAAATTCAGGTTTGGGGGTATTTGATGAGTGCCAAATAATGTATTTATTTATCCCTTTTTGTTGGCATTTAACTCATCTTTTGTGCATTAATTCTACATTTTATCCCATATTCTGTATTTTCATTGTTTTCAAGAATAAATATTTTTATTAATTAATTTTGCATTTTTAGGTAATAAATAAAGTTCGGATGAGTCGCGGAGCAAAAGAGCAGAAAAGTAGTGAAAAGCCGGGAGAAATCACGCAAGGAAGCCGCGAAGAATGGTGCGCACAACCTCATTTTCCACACACAAAACGCCTCCGTTCTCAGCCATCAGATCAGTTCTCAGAAGCATCCGACGGTCGCTCCTTCATAGAGCATCAAAATCTGAAGTCTCTGCCAAGCACCACAGCGCTGAAATTCCAAGCCTTCAGATTAGATGGTAGTTGAATCCAACGGATGCTCCCTTGCTGTTCATCAAAGTTTGATATCTCCGCCTTACACTACAGCACCTAACCTAATCTAGCACCGTTCGTTTCGTTGTATCCCTTCATCGGACGGTCGCTCCTCGCTTGCCTCCGCATCACCGTCTGATCTACCTACCAGCTCCACATCTCACGGCTTAGTCTCGCTGAACATCAAAAATCGATGAAGCCGCCACACACTGGAGCACCAAATCCTATACCAGCTACCCAAACGCACCCTTCTCCCAAAAACATCGAGCTCTTCTCCTCCACTCCGTCTGCAGAGAGCTCCTCTGCAACAACTCCATCACCATCACCCTGCCGCGCCACCAAACGCCCTGCCACAACCACCTCGAGCTCACACACTGCCACCCTATCATCCTACACGTGATTGATAGCTTCCCCCATCCTTCTAGCCCTTTATCCCATCAACTTATTACCTAACCTAAACCCTAGGTTATGGGTTGATGGATTAACGTGTGCTAGAGAGAAATTGAAGGCATGGAGAGGTAGAGGAGGACAAATAGAAGCATGGGTCGACATCAAAATGGAGTGGTTGTGTCAAATTGGGTGAGTAATCACAAACCCTAGCCTACTGTTATTTTGGGAAAATGGGTAGAACCCTAATTGTGTTGTGGACTATAAATAGCCTTGTGGGTGTGATGTAAAGACTATGCTTGGAATAGCCAGCATCCAGGACTTTCATGTCATGTTAATGTTTTTAATTTCAGTTCAATTTCATTTATGTTCATGTTTACTATGTTCTGTTAATGTTAATGTTAATCCTGTTGTTCCCTGTTAGTGTTAATTTATCATGTTAGGTTAAAGTTGTTCCTGTTAATGTTAATCCTGTTAGTGTTTACCCTGTTAATGTGCTTGTTTTGATGCATTGTGTTGATAAGTTCCTTTGATTGCTTTTTCCTTTGTTAATGTTCCTGTTATGTTTAATTCACTGTTAGTTTGATGGAATGCTAGGCTAGATACCTTTGAAGCATTGAACTGATTGTGTAATGGAAGAAATCAGTGCTCATAGCAAGCTGATTATCTTGCCATTCCTTTTGTATGCTTAGGTTGCACTGATTTGATTGAGTAGTGGGGAGAAACTAGTGCTCACTAGTGACAATGAGCAAGCTAGTTCTCTTCCCACTCTAGAAGAATGCCTTAGCTTTGCTCTGTTAGCTTCTCCACATCCTTGCCCTTGGCCTTAGGCCTTGGTTTGTTTTGTTATCTTTCTTTGCTGTCTAGTATTCGCTTTGTTTAGTTCTTGCATTGTTCTCTGCTTGTTTTCTTTATTGTCTTCACTGTTTTGTTCACTGCCATCTTTTTCACTTGCCTTGCACTGCTGCTGTGCACTTGCCTTGCTGCATTGCACTGCTGCATTGTGCTGCCTTTTCTTCCCCTGTTGCTACTTCTTTTCCTGTTAACTGCCTTTCCTTCTTCTTGGCCTTGTGCTGTTGTGCACTGCTTGTGCAGCTGCTGCATTGCCTTCTCTGCCACTTCTGCTGCTGTTGTTGTTGCTTTTGCCCTGCAGCTGCTGTGCAGTCTTAATTGCTTATGCTGCTACTGTTTTCTGCTGCTTGCTGCATTCTGTTGCTTGTGCATTCATCTTGCACTGTTTTCTGTTGCTTGCTGATTGCACTGTTTTCTGCTTCTTATTGCTTGTGCATTCTGTTGCTTGCTGCATTCATTGCTTATGCTGCTGCTGTTTTCTTCCTCTTGCCTTTCCAAAGCCCATTGAGCCCAAAATCCCAAAACAAGGTTTAAGACTCAAAGCCCAATTCAATCAACTGTGGGCTTAATCAAAAGCCTAAGTTTAAGGCCAAAGCCCATTTACACTTCAAAGATAACTGAGCCCAAGCTCAGTTCATTTTATTGTTATCAAACCCATTAGTACTCAAAGCCCAATTTAAGCCAAAAGGCTTCATAGCCCAATAGCAATTTAGGAACCCAATTAGCTAGAAACACTCAAAACACTCCCGATCTCTGTGGATCGACCCGTACTTGCACGAGCTACAACCGACGACCGTGCACTTGCGGTATTACTGTAGGCCCCCGTTTTTATTGCGCTTAATTTTATACACTTCTCCGGGCCCACCAAGTTTTTGGCCGGGGATAATTTTTAGGACCTTTTCAAAGCCTACCAAGTTTTTGGCGCCGCTGCCGGGGATTGGTGTTGTGTTTTTCTTGTGTTTTTCTTTAGCTATTTTGTATTTCATTTCATAGCATTTGCATCTGCATCTGCTTCACTTCATTTGCTGTTGGACCTGCTGTTCTGAACCTGTTTTTCCTCTGCTGGGACGCCACCAAGGAAAAGAACCAAAACCCAACTGGGTTTTTGCAACAATATCAGAGCAGCTGGGCTGTGCTAAAAAGGTAAGCCTAAACCCATTCCATTGAGAGAACCCAACCTGTGGGCTTCCAAATTTCTTTAATTGTGGGCTTGTAATATTAAAGCCAATTTTTGGGCTTCTCTTATTTTCTGTTGGGTTTGTAATAATTTATTTGTGGGCTTGTTTATTTATTTTGTGTGGGCTTGTTTAAATTCTTCCATTGGACTTGTATTTTGGACTCTGGGTTTAAACCCAGCTGAGCTTATAACCGAATGTGGGCTTGCTTCCACTCAAGAGTAGACCTCGAAACCAAAGCTTTAAAACAAACGTCGGGCCTTAACCAACTGGGCCAAATTCAACTTTCAAAGTTAAAACTTAGTGTTTCGTGAACCGCAGCCTTCCTTCCATTCCTTTAGAGGACAAACAGTGGGCTTGCTCCCATTCAAAAACCAAATTTTATTTTCTTTAAAAAAAAAAAAAAAGTTTTATTTTTCTCCCATTTAAGTCCAATTTTAGTGTTTTGAAACTTTCTTTGTCTCTACACTTTTTCTTTTGGGTTGATCCTCAACTCTTTAGATTGTTAGTGTATGGTGAATTTTTTGTATATAATCAGTAGATAAATTTCTTAAAAACCCTTTTGTTCCTTTTGTATATATTTTGCTCATCCAATATGATCTCGGCTGAAATATGTTGGATTTTTTTTGCCTTGAATAACGGAGTTTTAATTCTGCTTTCGCCGAAATCGGGTATTCTCTCTCCTTTTACTCTACTCAGCATGTCCCTTTCCATATGTTGCATTTTAATTCTTTCCATATTTTGAAACATTGAGGACAATGTTTAGTTTAGGTTTGGGGGTATAGAGTAGATACCATGATAATTTGCCATAATTGAAAACGAACTCCTTCTTCTTTTTGAAAAAATTGAAAAATTCCAAAAAAATTGAAAAATCAAAATTCAAAAAAATTAAAAAATGAAAAAATCATAAAAATGGAGCTCATTTACCTTGAAATGTTGACTCTTGTGCAAATATGTAATTTTTAGGAGTCTTAGTCTAGATATTTAGGCACTCTGATTCTAGCGCAATTCACATAGTGATAAGAAATTTGCACGCGCACGATCTACCAATACATGTATGGCCTCGATCTTCAAGGTGTTTGATAGGAAGTTACGATTGCCAATCACTTTAGAATACTGAACGAAACTTGACTAGCTTGTTCTTTGGTTGGTTGGGATAGAAGGTGGAGGTTACATTAAGAAAGACAACCATCGAATTTAACTGGGTGCATCAAAAAGGGCTACCTCTTGCAAAGTGTCATGTAATCTTTTGTTTCCTTTTGTATATGTATCAAAAGTGTTTCCGTAGTTAAAAAAAAAAAAAAAAAAATATATCAGAAAAATACAAAAAAAATCAAGTATTTATCAATTTCATCATCTCTTGTTCCAAAAATAAAAAGAGAATAGTCAATGTAAATAAGAGTCATGTAAATAGTCATCTTTTGTTGTTTCATTGTAATAAGCAAGGAGGGTGTATGCCATTGATGTACAACGCGAGTAATTGTGAAATACCTCCAACTCATTCACAATTCTCGTAAAGTCCGGACAGCTAGCTAGATTTCGACCTCAGTTCTTAGCCTGAGAAACTATCTCTTGGTGATTAGTAGTCATGATTTCAGATCTTTCTTTACACATGTGTAGATACACTTTACACTCTTATCACATGTTCTTTTTTTGTTATCAGTGCTAGGATTGTGCCTTCGATAGCTAGATTGACATCTCCATTTTGCTGTGAGCTTAAACTGTTTTGCACATGTCACATTTGATGGAATATGAGCTTATATTTTGTCCTTAGGTTTTGTAGGCACACCTCTGGTAAACCTTCACGAGACTTCAACTCGTCCACTAGGGACACTTAGTGGTTTAAAAGGCTTAGTGCATACGCTAAATGCATTCGAGAGACCAGCGACAGTGGTAAGTTTATGAGATCAAAAAGGGAAATTGCAAACTCTTGCAATTACAAGAGAAAGAAAGAACAAAAGGAAACACAGCCTATAGTGTTTATAAGCCATCCTAGGGATGTTTTTGTTAACTATGGTGAGAATAATTCTCACCCCAACACATAATGATTGTGTTGAAGTATACATCCTCACTTATTGCCCAAAATTTTGATTGTGAGGAAGCATAAATCTGGGCAAGTTGTTCATGACTGTTTCTTTAGTGAAAAAATAATAAAAATATTTTATTTTTGGGAAAGATATTTTTGGGAAATATATTTTCGGTTTATATAAACCAAATTATTCCTTGATTTTCTCCCATATTATATACCTTCTTATTGTTTGAAAGAAGAATATTTTATTTCAATGGAGAAATCGGTAAAAGAAGGATCATATCTTGATGATTTAGCACTTTTTGCATCATTTATTATTAGAGCATTGCTCGGTCGAACTCGCATGCGTTGCTATCTCAAGCATGTTTGTCAATGTTAGTGATCAAAACTATAAGTCTTGATTTCTAGTCTACTTTAGCTAAGTCTCGGATTAGGATAGAAAGTGTAGTTGAGCTCAAGGACTTCATGGCGATTCATCATACAAGAAGAAGAACTACTCAAGGAACCGGTGACACTTCTCGACAAAAAGGTATGTGAAGACTTGAACTTATATGTCACTCAAAAGTCTATCTACTCTATCTCCTACTTCTTGAGACAAAAAGTCGTATGTTATATATAGACTTAGATTATACACATTTGGTATTTCGAGCCGAGTATACCTCTCCTATCTATATCTTGAAATATATGTTGGTAAGCGTTTCGCTTCGACCATGTTTATCTTTACCTAGTGACGAAAGTCATGATATGTTTCAATCACTTTGAAAATTGCTTTGACGAGAAATGGTGTAACAACTATATAACGTCCTCTAAGAATGTTTCAATGGTTGGAATGAGAGTTTAGATTACATAACCAATGATGGACATAAGTATTGTTGTGGAAACACATATGTGCATAAGTCTTATCCCTTGAACCAGAGTGTGCGAACTTTGTTGATCAAGAGAAACCGGAATAATGGCTTGTTGCCAAGTCCGCGAACTCCCGAACTTCACATCCTGGGAAATTCTGCTGTAGTTGACAAACTAGTTGCGTGAGTACCAGTCCGCGAAACCAGTCTGCGAATCGGCGGACAGTCTTTGCCGAGATTTTCTGGTGGAGTTTGTAAACTCTGCCCGGTTGCTTAAGTCCGCGAACCTAGTGTGCGAACTTAGGAAGGTTATATATCTGAAAATCATTTCTGAACTTAAGCTTATAAAAACTAAGGAATGCAAATTGCAAACCGTGGCAATAAAGTTCATGAACCGATTCAAGTGAATCAAATCATCTTTGCTTCAATTGTTTCTTGTGTAGTGCATAAGATTTCCTTGCAATTGAACAACTCTCTAACTAGTTCATTTGAGTCATTTGAACTAGTTATGGTGAAGAAGAATATGGTTGATATGAAATGCTCATATGGCTAACCTTTTGGTTAACTATTGTTGAACCAACAATGTACACGTTTGGGTACGGTTAACAAACCTAGAAGTGTACATTTCATTTGAGAAATATTAGCTTGAATCTAAATCAGGTTTTCATATAACGGTGAATATTGTTTGCTTTGTGACCAAGGCGAAACCCTGATTTGAAATACTATATAAGGGGACATCTAGAAACTCTGCAAAACTAATCCCCACACATCACTTGTGATACTAGTTTGCATGCTAGAGTCGTTTCTCCTTTAACCTTTGGTTTTCTTCTTCAGAAACTAGGTTAACGACTTAAAGACTTCATTGGGATTGTGAAGCCAGAACGATACTACTTTTATCTTAGTTGTGTGATATGATCTTGCATCTTCTATCGTACGAGTACAATCAGATTGATTGGCTTGAGATTAAATCTCCGATAGGAAAGATATAAAAAGTAGTCACAAACATCTTCGTCTCATTATTTGTGATTCCGCAACATCTTGTTTCGCTATCATACGATTAAGATTGTTGTGAGGTGATTGATTTATCTAGGCTGTTCTTCGGGAATATAAGACCGGATTATCAATTGGTTCATGTTCACCTTGATTATTATCAAAAGACGGAACACAAACTTTAGGGTTTTTCTGTGGGAGACGGATTGATCCTTTGATAGACTTGTCTGTGTGAGACAAGTCTATCAAAGCCTGCAATTTTGGGTCGTAGCAAATCTTAGTTGTGGGTGAGATCAGCTAAGGGAATCAACTGCGCAGTATCTTGCTGGGATCAGAGGCGTAGGGAGTACAATTGTACCTTGGATCAGTGGGATATTGATTGGGGTTCAACTATAGTCCAGTCCAAAGTTAGCTTGGAGTAGGCTAGTGTCTGTAGCGGCTTAATACAGTGTGTGTTCAATCTGGACTAGGTCCCGGGGTTTTTCTGCATTTGCGGTTTCCTCGTTAACAAAATTTCTGGTGTCTGTGTTATTTCAGTTTCCGCATTATATTGTTTTATCTTTATAATTGAAATAATACAGGTTGTGTGTTAGATCATCAATTAGAGTAATCCAACTTTTCGTTGTTGATTGTCATTGATTGATCCTTGGATATTGGTCTTTGGTACCATCCAAGTTATTCCTTTTGTTTGATTAAAGACTCGCTGATTTCTATTAGCTCGAGTAAGTCAAAACAAGAGAGAGATATTAACTCCTTGAGATACTTTTACTTAGATTGAGTCTGACTGTCTAGTTGATTCTCTAGAAAGTATTTCGGAGTTAGTCCATACATATTGCTAAGCGAAATATTGGGTGGTGTTGCTAGACCCCCGCTTTTTCAATTGGTATCATAGAAGGCAAACACGTTCAAGACCTCAAAAGTCTGTGTTTGTAGCGATCTGACTCGATGGACAGAGGTGCTATATCTATTAACGTACCACCAGTCTTCGATGGATCTAATTACTTATGGTGGAAAATTGTTATGCGATCCTTTCTTCAAGCGCGTGATTTTTAATCGTGGGTATATGTTGTTAATGGCTATGATGCTCCCGTTGTGGAAGTTGGAGATGTAAACGTTCCCAAGAATATTGGTGAATATAATCCTGCCAAGATACTTGCTGCAAAGAAAAACTCCGACGGTTTGAATGCCATTACCCCAAATCTTCAGCACCATGTGTCAAATTGCACTAGGTCTAAATATGCTTGGGATATCTTAGAAACCGTATTTGAAGGTAACTCCAGTGAAAAGGAAGCTTGGCTTCAAAATCTTAATTCCGATTGGGAGAACCTTCGTATGGAAGATAAAGATACATTTGATGAGTTTAATTACAAAGTGTCTGAAATTGTGAATGCATATTTTGCATTGGGTAAGACTATTCCTCAAAAGGACATTGTGATGAAAATTCGCAGATCACTGCCATGTAGATACGAGTCTAAGAAGAATGCCATTGTTGAGGGAAATAACCTTGATAATCTTTCCAGAAATACATTGGTTGGAAAGCTAAAGATCTTTGATCATGAGCATACATCCAAAATCGGAAAGGATGTTGCCTTTAAAGCACAGAAGAATACTAAGTTACTTGATAAAAGTAAAATTGTTTATGTCTCTGAGGATGATCAGTCTGAGGGTGATTTTTCGGATGAAGATCTTGATAAATCGGTCTCCTTGATCACAAGACAATTTAGGGATCTTCTATTAAAGAGAAGTAAACCTCACAATCGTGTCCCTCCTAAAAATAGGGATGTTGACGAGGCTGATGACGAGGATATGCCACAGTGCTTTAAGTGTAAAGGTTTTGGTCATTTTGAAAACGAGTGCCCAAATCGTAGAGAATACACTGAGAACAAAGGTCTTGCTGTAACACTTGATGAGATGTCTGAGATCTATGATTCTGATGAAGATAGGAAATCAAGTGTTGGTCTTCTATGTGAAACATTAATTTTGATAATTGTAGCAATACATATATCATCCTTGATGGTTTCGGTGAAGAAGATAATCCAATCAAGCTGGAAGAATCAATTGACCCATCCTTTGGAAAATCTGTTTGTAATGTTTCAGGATCTACTACGTGTCTGGTTGCTTTCACACCACAGATGCCTGAATACTATCCAAGTTTGACGTGCTCGTTTTGTTCCCAGAAGGGTCATGAACTATCAAGATGTTACAAGTATAAACATCAAGTAAGGCACGCAAACAAACTTCAACGAAGATCAAATCGATTGGCAAGGAAGCTTAAACTTGCTCAGAAGACTGCTGAGGTATGTAGGATTTTATCTTCGTCTAAGAAGTTGGTTTCCAAAGACAAAATAAGACCATTAGAGAAGAAGGTATGGTCAAATCGCTTTGATAGACAGAAGTCCGAGGATTCCTCTCAAGAGGAAAATGGTGGACAAATTGTTGTTCACCACAGAACAAATTAATTGTGTTGTTTGGTAAATCTTGTCTCATGTGCCTGATCAAAAATAAATAAGATTGTGTACTGCTCAGGCTTTAGGAAAAGTTTTTTTTAGGTTTGTTTTTCCTGTCTGTCAAATAAAGTAAAAGGTTATTATCGACAATTCTACTCTTTATAGGGTTTAGAATTGGGCATCCACGAACCTGTTTAAAGGTGGCAAACCATACATTCCTTTTTCCTCTCTGATATCTTTTATATCTTAAGACTTCCTAATGAGATTGTGAATTCCACTCACAAAAAAACAGTTGTTTATAACTGTTCTCTAAGCATCATGTCTTTGGATAGAAAAGATGTCAATATGATTGTTAATCCATCAATCAAGGAAAAATAGAAATCTCCAGTAACTCGTTTATTGAAAAGAAAGAGGAGGAATACAAGAAATCCAAGGGTTGTCCCTTCTAACTCTCAGAAGTTTTACGATGTTCTTGATGAGTTGAAGGAAGTAATAAAGGAGATTAGTGAAATAAAAGCTTGCGTTTTAAGATCTTTGGAAATTCATAAGGCCCTGGTTCGACATCATCAGCCAAGACAGTTTGTTGGTGTTGACTCCTTCCTCCACAAACCTTATATTCCAATGGTTGTTGACGACAAGGAGTTCGGGAATGATAAGGATTTTCTCAAAGATATTGTTGCCTAGTATATCTTCTTTTTGGTTTAGTTGGAAGAACAACTAGTGCTTGAATAGCAATGATTATGACTACACGTAGCTATTATATTTTTCATCTTCTTGTTCTTTTTTAGGTTTATTGGTATTAAATTCTAAAAATATTTGGAGTATGATGGTTTGCAGTATTTAATCTTTATGATTTTTTATATTGCAATTTGTTATGGGATATTGGTGTTTACGTTCGTGAACTATGTTGTCCCATATTTTGTCAAAAGTAAAGTCGTTCATGATCGGTATTCATATATTGTTTTAAGGATGAATAGACTTTTGACATATACAAAAGTTAAGCCTATATTGTCAATTCTTTGATGGAAGATAGGTTAAAATCTTTTGTGTTCAAGGATTATGTCTATTAAAAATCGTTACGCAAATAGTGATGGAAGATAGAATGAATCCTTGTGTATTCCACAGTATCGATCTTCATTGATCCATATTTTATGTAATACTGTGAGGCTCCATAATGTGTCTTATGTTGAGCACGATACAACCAAGTTGATTATTTTTTGATTAGCTTTGTTGGTTGTTCCGTAAGGTACTTTATGTTGAGCATTCTTGAACTAAATTAATCTTCTTGTTTGGTTATTTAGTTATTGCTTCATAAGTTTTTTTATGTCGAGCAAAACAAATGACAATTAAATTGATTACTTTTGTAATTAGTTTGGTTGTGTATTCCAATTAGATTAATTATGGGTTCTCTTGTAATTAATCTAGTTGAGTATTTTCATACTCCGTAAGATTCCTCTTATGTTGAGTATATGAACGACTATATATTCATTTTCTATGGTATGTTAGTCGTATGCTCCGTAAGTTCTCTTATGTCGAGCATAATCAATTAAGTTGATCACTTTGTGTTTAATTTGATTGCGTATTCCGATTAAATTAATCATGGGTTTACTTGTGATTAATTTGATTGAGTTTTTGGATATAGAAAATCATTCTCATGGTTTTTGTGTCCAATAAAATCCTTCTTTTCTTTTGAAATTAAGGTCGCTCTTGTTGTTCCCTTGGGAATGACATCAAATGGGGGAGAGTTCTTTTGAACTTGTGCTTAATGGTCATATCTTGAGGGGTGTGCGGCTGTGGAATTTTAAAGGGGTTATCTTGTATCTTTAAACTCCTTGATGAGCTATTAGCTTCGGCTATATGATTGCATCTAAATTAGATGGTATGTATTTTTTTTAGTCATGAAATGTCTCTTCACGGAAATTTCATTATGATCCCGTTCTTGTACCTTTGCCAATTTTATTGACAAAAAGGGGAGAATTAATATGTAGTTCACACTACAAATACATATGGTTTTCGGATCATTGTGTAAGGGGAGTGGTTTCCATGTGAGATGGAGTATTGACTAAGGGGGAGTGATACATATCACCATAGTATTATTGTTGAAGTTGTGATACAATTGGACTTTGACACTGTGTAATAATACTATGACACTGTATAACAATGATCGAGACCGATGCTTTCTCATTGTTATAGCTACGGATCTTCAACAACGGTGATGCTAAACTTACAACCTTTGGGATCATTGGAGTACTTGGAAGTGACGAAGATTTCGAGGAATGTTGAAGATTAGACATGTGGAATAGGAGCTACTAAAGTTTCTTTATCTTTTTTGTATTCCATATGTATTGATAGTTTTGTCACTAAAATTGACAAAGGGGGAGATTGTTAGAGCATTGCTCGGTCGAACTCGCATGCGTTGCTATCTCAAGCATGTTTGTCAATGTTAGTGATCAAAACTATAAGTCTTGATTTCTAGTTTACTATAGATAAGTCTCGGACTAGGATAGAAAGTGTGGTTTAGCTCAAGGACTTCATGGCGATTCATCAAACAAGAAGAAGAACTACTCAAGGAACCGGTGAAACTTCTCGACAAAAAGGTATGTGAAGACTTGAACTTATCTGTCACTCAAAAGTCTATCTACTCTATCTCCTAATTCTTGAGACAAAAAGTCGTATGCTATATATAGACTTAGATTATACACATTTGGTATTTCGATCGAGTATACCTCGCCTATCTATATCTCGAAATATGTGTTGTTAAGCATTTCGCTTCGACCATGTTTATCTTTACCTAGTGACGAAAGTCATGATATGTTTCAATCACTTTGAAAATTGCTTTGACGAGAAATGGTGTAACAACTGTATAACGTCCTCTAAGAATGTTTCAATGGTCGGAATGAGTGTTTAGATTGCATAACAAATGATGGACATAAGTATTGTTGAGGAAACACATATGTGCATAAGTCCTATTCCTTGAAACAAAGTTTGCGAACTTTGTTGATCAAGAGAAACCGGAAGAATGACTTGTTTACAAGTCCGCGAACTCAGTCCGCGAACTGCCGAACTTCTCATCCCGAGAAATTCTGCTGGAGTTGACAAACTAGCTGCGTCCGCGAACCCAGTCCGCGATCCGGCGGAAAGTCTTTGCCGAGATTTTCTGCAGGAGTTTGTAAACTCTGCCCGGTTTCTTAAGTCCGCGAACCTAGTGTGCGAACTTAAGAAGTTTATATATCTGAAGATGATTTCTGAACTTAAACTTATAAAGACTAAGGAATGCAAATTGCAAACCGTGGCTATGAAGTTCATGAACTGATTCAAGTGAATCAAATCATCTTTGGTTCAATTGTGTCTTGTGTGGTACATAATATTTCCTTGCAATTGAAAAACTCTCTCACTAGTTCATTTGAGTCACTTGAACTATTTATGGTGAAGAAGAATATGGTTGGTATGAAATGCTCATATGGCTAACCTTTTGGTTAACTATTGTTGAACCAATAATATACACGTTTGGGTAGGGTTAACAAACCTAGAAGCGTACATTTCATTTGTGTATAACAAGCTAAGTTTTCGATCTAACGGTTGAGAAATATTAGCTTCAATCTAAATAAGGTTTTCATCTAACGGTGAATATTGTTTGCTTTGTGACCAAGGCGAAACCCTGATTTGAAAGAATATATAAGGGGACATCTAGCAACTCTGCAAAACTAATCCCCACACCTCACTATGATACTAGTTTGCGTGCTAGAGTCGTTTCTCCTTTAACCTTTGGTTTTCTTCATCTAAAACCAGGTTAACGACTTAAAGACTTCATTGGGTTGTGAAGCCAGACCGATACTACTTTTATCGTAGTTGTGTGATCTGATCTTGCATCTACTATCGTACGAGTACAATCATATTGATTGGCTTGAGATTAATATCTCCGATAGGCAAGATATAAAAAGTAGTCACAAACATCTTCGTCTCATTGTTTGTGATTCCACAACATCTTGTTTCGCTACCATACGATTAAGATTGTTGTGAGGTGATTGATTTATCTAGGCTGTTCTTCGGGAATATAATACCGGATTATCAATTTGTTCCTGTTCACCTTGATTATTATCAAAAGACGGAACAAAAACTTTAGGGTTTTTCTGTGAGAGACAGATTGATTATTTGATAGACTTGTATATGTGAGACAAATTTGTTTATTGTTAAAGCCTGCGATTTTGGGTCGTAGCAACTCTTAGTTGTGGGTGAGATCAGCTAAGGGAATCAAGTGCGCAGTACCTGCTGGGATCAGAGGCGTAGGGAGTACAACTGTACCTTGGATCAGTGGGTGACTGATTGGGGTTCAACTACAGTCCAGTCCGAAGTTAGCTTGGAGTAAGCTAGTGTCTGTAGCGGCTTAATACAATGTGTGTTCAATCTGGACTAGGTCCCGGGGTTTTTCTGCATTTACAGTTTCCTCGCTAACAAAATTTCTGGTGTCTATGTTATTTCAGTTTCCGCATTATATTGTTTTATCTTTATAATTGAAATAATACAGGTTGTGCGTTAGATCATCAATTAGAGTAATCCAACCTTTGGTTGTTGATTGTCATTGATTGATCCTTGGATATTGGTCTTTGATACCATCCAAGTTATTCCTTGTGTTTGATTAAAGACTCGCTGATTTCTATTAGCTCGAGTAAATCAAAACAAGAGAGAGATATTAACTCTTTGAGATACTTTTACCTAGATTGAATCTGACTGTCTAGTTCATTCTCTAGAAAGTATTTCAGAGTTAGTACATACAGATTGCTAAGCAAAATATTGGGTGGTGTTGTTAGACCCCCGCTTTTTCAGTTATGACTGAAACTCATGATGTCTCTCTTCATGATAACTCTCAAGGTTCTCTAAGGAAACAAATTCTTATTGTTAAAGGTTGCATTAGATATCATGAGATGATGATAAAGGATTCAAAAGAAGTACTAGCTAACCTTCATTCTCAACTGTTTGAAATGAACAAATTATCTACTGAAAAAAGAAGTGCTCAGAAGAATTTGAATCCAGTTTTTGAAAGCAATCTTCACAAGAATTGAGAAGAGAATGATAGACTCCAATTTTGTATTACTTTCAATGATTGTATTAAGTCTATTATGAATAAAACTATCTTATTATGAATAAAATTATTTGATTTATAATTTTTCTTGTGATAGTTTTTGAATTACATAGCCTGTGCTTGAATGCTTTATGTTATTGCTATGTATGTTTATGGAATAATTGATTTCGGTTTTATTACCTTGATATTCGATCTCATAATGTTGTGAACCCTTATGGTTTGGGTGACTTTTTGGTTTAGCAGGATTAAGTTCTAGCCCTTTTTGGTAGGCTTTATCAAAAGATCATCAGGGGTTCTGATAGAAAGAATATGTGAAAAAGTCACAATATGTTGAATCGTTTGGTTTAGCATAAAAGCATATGTGTTTCAGGGTTTTCAACTTTTGCTTGCAATTGTTAAAAACTGGTTTTCAACCTTTCTCTAGTAAAGGTTGATTGTTGTTATTCTTTTTGTTTTGAATAAGGATGACAACATAATGATATTTCGATATCAATTCTCCCTGGAGGAAGATGCAAACATATTAGAGAAGTGGATGCGAAATTTGAGGTAACAATCTTGTTAGTTAATTGTTTTCCTGTTTAAGAAAAGCCTGATTTTATTTCATATATTTATTGCTTTTGCTTAACAAAATTTCGGTACAATTAATGTTTTATTCCATTATTTGTGTATGGATGTGTGTGTGATTCAATTGGTTCCGGTTAAGAAAAACTATTGTTATCTTGCTTTATTGTGTGGTATCAATTGTTTAGGCTTACAAAATTTCGGTGCAATTGCGGTGCTTTAATATCTATGTTGTTTCAATTGGTTCCGGTTGAGGTGTATAATTATGCAAGTTGATTTATTTAGTTTATATGAATTGTTTATGGCTTAACGAAAGAAAATGTTTACGGGATGAATTGTTCAGTCCAATTCGATTCTGGATAAGAGAAACTAAGTTAATTCTGATCTTAGTTAGACTTATTAAAGTGGAGGTTTCGGTTATTCAAGTCTAATCGAATGCCTTAACAAGAAATGCTAGTTAACTAACCTAGTACTTGTCTTGTTTAAAATTTAAAGGTCTAAGTTATAATTAGAACATGATGCGAAAAATAGAGTTATCTTTATTTTGGTCTTATCGAACAAGCGATTGTATTTGTACAATCGGTTTAGCAAAGGAACTAAGGTGCTTAGTCGTTTTTGGGTTTGCTACACTATTAGGGAAAATTGCTTCCGGCAATTGTTTTCTTGGTAACATATCAAAATAAATTATTTTGTAGTTTCGGTTTTGATATTGGTTATCAAAAATGGTGTGTGGAACCCTCGTGCTTAACTCTATAGGTTGCAAGTCTATTAAGATTTGTAAGATCATTTTGGTTTGTCCTTTACTTTTTCGTTTCTTTGTCATTTTGTGAAAAAGGGGGAGAAATATATGGAGTAAACAAGTGACACTGGTAGTTATTTATATTGATTGGTATCACTAAGGGAAAGGATATTGGTGCTTAAACGTTTATCTAACGCAAGAGTAAAAACATAGACTAAGGGGGAGTAGCATATCATATGATACTTGTAATTATATGGACTATAAAGGGAATAACAAAGACGCGTGGATTGATAAAATCTACCTATCTTATCTTTAGGGGCTTTGTTATTATAATGTCAACATCGACATTTAAGGATTGAATGTATACATGTTATTGTGTTGTTGAATTCGGGAATCAAGGGTATGTGTAATGAATTCTTGTAATTTGTTTATCCATATCATTTAAGAGTTTTGTTACTAAAATTGACAAGGGGGTAGTTGTTAGAGCATAGCTCGATTGAACCCACCAAGCGTTGGTATGTCAAGTTTGGTTGTCATATTTTAGTGAGCCAAAACTCATGTAAGAGTCGCTTGATTATGTACTAGAGTCAACTTCGTATAGGTTAGATTGAAAGTATTAGGATATGAGATATTACAAGTATTGCGAAGACTTGAAGAAGGGAAGAAGTAAGGAGCTACAACGAAAACATCATCCTTCCACTTGAGGTTAATGATATTTGACTTGAACTATTTCATTCCCTAACGTATCTTTCAAGTCGTGCATATTGAAAACAAAACTGCGAAGCATGAATAATTATACTTAAGTTAGACATAGTATTAAGGAATACTGTTTATGGGTGAAAATTGTTTCTGCTGTTTTTGGTAAATTTGGGTGTGTGTGGTTGAGAAACGAATTTAAACCCTAAACTAATGCACTGCACAGGAGTACTTTAGATTCGAGAGATCAATCTGTATAATTCTGGCCTAAACCAAGAAATGGCCTTCCAGACTTGCTTCGGTCACAAAGTGAAGGAGATGGGGTTGATCTTAGGGAGGGAAGCGAAGAAGGTGTTGAGATTATGAAGGTATTAGCTGTTTATGACTTGTATCAGAATGTTGAACTGGCTTGCATAATGTAAGCTATCAGTGGTGGGTGTTTTCTGAATACGGTGTTAACAACAACTTGGTTTTCTTTGTTGTTTGAAAATAGGTCGAAGGACCTATTTATATAAGTCATTTGAGCGCAATCCTCATCTCGTAGGAAGTGGATAAAGTTAAGTGATGGAGTAGTGGGGTCGTGTAGGGATGGTGATTGTCACGCGATCACGCATTTGCACACTTCCCTCATCACCGTTAGCCGTCCATCTTTTCTTCTCGTAATGAGCGTGTTGCACGCTGCACGCTGTAAACCGCCAGACCAATACCCCAGTAAATATCCCCCAGTTTGTGACACGTTTGATGTCTCGAGTGAGTGGGTCAATTCGTGGGACTTGCCGCAAAAAATAACATATGGTGCTATTAGGTTAAATAACTAAGTTATTTATGCAATTGATATTCATAAAATATCGTACGTGCTCGATGCATGTAATGCATCGCTTTTAAGCAAGCATCTCAAAACAGTCGATATGCATGAAGCATCGTTGTTTTAAAGCTTGATTGAATAAGTCGCGGATTGAGCTTCTTAAAATGGAAGCATGCCAGACTACCTTTGGGCGATCGTTTGATGGATGTGTAAACAAGCCATCACTTGGTCGATCACTCCCCATGAAAGAGAGACGGCTGGTGATTGTCACACTGCTTTGCAGTTTTGATGGAAATAAATCTACATCGTCCAACTATGCATGCAAAGCTGGATGGACAGATGATTTATGGCAGTTGCGCATTGCCGTTGATGAAATTTAGGGTCCAGGGACCGTGCGGCCGTCTCTTCTTTGGCCGATTGAATCCAAGCACTGGGTGCTAATTTGAACGGATCGATCAGGCATGCGTGGAGATGAGCCACTGGCGTGCATGCCTACACCCCTCGGTCCCTCAAAAATTGGATCTAGGACACTTGATTCGGCCGGCGAAGATGAGTGGGAACGATCAATTTGCGACAGAAATATGTTGCCGCAAAGCATAAATTAGGGTTTGAAGACCGTGTGACCTACCACCTTTTGAGCGTGCGTTTCGAGGCATCGAGCCCTAGTTTTCATAGGCCGGATGGTCACATGTAAAGGTGGGACAATGGTGGTCACATTAACACCTTTGGGACCTCTTGAGTCTATATATACACCGTCTGTTTAGGCTGGTACAGATGGATGGTCGTGATCAATTTACGACAGAAGCATGTTGTCGTAAACCCTAATTAGGGTTTTGAGACAACCACGTTCACGCGAGTTTGACCAAGCAGTTTGGAATGTTGTTGGCTTCCCTTGGGGAAATCGATCACGTGGGGGTAATATTGGGCTGGCGGTGAACTTATGTGCACCTTCCTGATGGTCCAAAATGCGATCTAAGCCATCCAAATAGGCTGGCTAAGTTGGATGGTCGTGATCGATTTAAGACGCTAGTGTACTTCCGCGACCCGAAATAGGGTTTAGAAGCGTCACGCCTGCATGGTTTTGGCAGTCGATATATCGCCTTATGGCCTTGTCGTGGGCAAGCCGATCGAGTGAGGGGAAAGCGGGGCCACCGGTGTACGTGATAGCACTTCCCTGATCACTCGTGGAGCAATCTAAGTCGTCCAACCAAGATGGCAAAGTTGGAAGGCTATGATATTTTTAAGACTGTTTTGGACAGTCCATGTCCGTTCGAGTTCCTTTCCAAGCAGCGCGACCACCCTACTTAGGGTTGGCGTTTGACAGCGCTGGGAGGTGTATAGATGAGGTCCGATCGGTCGGGGCATTAGCGGGCCCTCCGACGGTCATCATAATGGTTTCCAATTCCTTCTAGGGTTTGCTAGGCTTGTTAAATTGCGCGGGCAAATTGCATGGCCGTGATCGTTTCTGAGACTGACATGAACAGTCTAGATTTCCCTTAAGGAAATTAAACATGCTCGATCGAGCTAACCTTAATCAAAAGTGTGTCGATACGAGTTTCTCTTTGTTAAAGAATGATGTATCATGTGCGGGTATTTCATGCATATCTCAATATTGGCACTTCGGGAGATTCATGCTACTCTACTGAGAGTGGACACTTAATCGTCATGTCATGTCAATGATGAGAGTTCGACTGAGAACACAACACGTAAAATACCAGGAAAATCATGCATTAATTGGTAATGCTAACAGAATTCACAGAATATCTGGGATTGTTGTTGCACGCACCATTCTGAGTGAATTTCATGTATATATTGAATTGCTTCAAATAAAGCGAAGAGGTTTTTTGCACTCATCACTTCTTAAACGGCTTTACCCTTTGCAGGATGGCGACGCATTAAATACTGGTTTTACAATTTTAGCCCTGAACTAAAATACACCATTAATATTAAGTCCCCTTCTTAGCACGTAATGGTTACACTATTGCGGGGTAAGCATTAGATGGTGACATTCAAGCGTTAGAATGATCAAGCTAGAATAAATAAATATTTAACGGAGAGATGGACACCGCCTTAAGCCCCAAACATCTCGGAGCTGGACTAAAGACTCTCTCTTTTAAATATCCAGTAGCTTTTCCGATTTCGACTAGGTGTTTGAAAGAAAACACGACCCAGTTGGCGTTGAATCCTCTTTCATCGGATAAACCTCGTTGTAGCCGGTTCGGTCTTCCTTTAAGGTTTCCTCGTCGTATGTGTACATGTAGAGACCTATAATCGCCTTTCATCGTTTTGTGATAGGGTTCTCTTGCAAAAACTTCACCTTTCATCATGTCGAAAAGCGGTGGATCATCTTCTTCATACCAACCAGGTTCCTCTTCAAAACGTATACGGCTTGCATCCGAGGTATGATTTTGAACATATCCTGGTTTTAAAACATTGCTTTATCCTTTATTTGACTTATGATGATTTTTTAGTGTGAGCGGATCCCTGGGCTTCGCGATGGCTCCCCCGTTCGGATCACACCGGTTCGTTCTTCTTTTCGAATAATTGTTTGTTCTTCACGGTCAGGTGAATAACCCTTCCTTCTTGCATAGACTTCCTACCGGAACATGCGTGACAGTGGTTGATGATGACGATCTAACCAGTCCTATCCCTTGAAACTCAAACACGCCTAATCTTGCAGACCTTGAAGATGCTGATCTGGGTATCTCCTCTTAGGAATATCCCAACGCAGGCCTTTCATTTGATATTCATATGAGATGTCTATCTTCCAGTTATCGAACTGTCTGGGGATTCTTAGTGTGGAAGGAGTTTGTGCCTTTATACACAAAAATATGGAGAAAATATGATCACATAGAAACCAGGAATGCAGTGCGACATTATTCATCTGCTTTGGTTACCAAAGTAAACTGCCTCCTTCCATGATTGCTGAAATGGAGAGTATATCTATTTGCAACGTTGCTGAATAAAACGTCAAAAAGTGCGAAAATATGGTGTCTACATGCGAATCCATGAAATTCAATGTGAGATGGTTGCGACAGCGCCTTGACATCATCAAAGTCGATCGAGCTGGTATCCTCGTGAATGTAGTTCCTGCTGCGAAAGCTATCTTGGAGGAGGATAAGGCTCTGACTGCAGAATCGGAGAGGGTGGAGCAGGAAGTTCAAAACTTGAAGAGTAGGACAGAGAGGTACCAAGCTAGTCTGAAGATGATGCTCTCAGGGGACTATAACCGGCTGGATGGTCTCTTCTGAGTCATACTCTTTTATAGCTAATGACGCTTGCTCGTCTTTTTTTTTTGGTCTTGAACATCGTTCTTGGGAAATGAATTGCATTGGTTTTCGGTAGGTGAAGGGAGTTTTTCATTAATGTATTTTGAATAAATTGATAATTCAGATGTATAATGAACTAAAAATGCCTGTGTTGCCGTGTCATGAGATAGCTGGAGGCGGAACAATGATCAAGCATGGTATGCCTTGAGCCATTTTCCATTATTGACTACTTCTATCCTGCCTCCATCCACCCTAATAATATTGTATTATCCAGTGTTGTAAGCCTTGGTGATCACATAGGGACCTTCCCATTTTGGAGAGAACTTTGGTGCAGACATGTCTTGCTGAATGTGCTTGGACGTCTTTAAAACCAAATCCCCCACTTTAAAAACACGTGGCTTTACAGTTTTGGCATATGCTCTGGAGATCCTGCTTCTGTACACCTGAGTAGGCTCCTCTGCTTTACCTCTTTTGAGAGTCTATGGTGTCTAACTCAGCGATTTTGGAACTTGATGCTTCATCTTCGTTCCAGTGGGCCCCACTTGCTGCTGCAATCCTGGATGACGGGATCTTGATTTCTGCTGGGAGGATCGCATCCGCGCCGTAAACAAGTGAATAGGGAGAAACTCCAATGGAGCTTCTAGGTGCTGTCCGATACGCCCATAGCGCCATCGGTAGTTTTTCGTGCCATTCTCTGGGATTGTCATGCACTGTTCGACTGAGAATCCGAATTAGTGTTTTATTGGTGCTCTCAGCTTGTCCATTCCCCTGGGGGTAATAAATGGTGGAAAAGACTTTCTTAATTCCATATTCCTCGACCAACTCTCGTACTTGTTTTTTGGCGAAGGGAGTGCGGTTATCAGTAATAATATGTTTAGGCACGCCAAACCGACAAATGATATTCTTTAATGACGCCGGAATCGTCGCTCCTGTAGTCCCTCGTAGAGGAATGGCTTCAACCCACTTGGTGAAATATTCTGTTGCGGTTATGATATACTCATGTTGCTTCGATGACGGCGGATTGATCTTCCCAATAATGTCAAGTCCCCATCTATAAAACGGCCACGGACTACTTATCGAGTGTAAAGGAGTAGAAGGTGCATGAATGAGGTTTCCGTGAATTTGACATTTGTGGCAACTTTGAACAAATGCAGCTGCGTCATCCTCCATGGTCGGCCAATAGTATTTCTCGTGTATCTGGAGAAACAGTTTCTTCTTCCCTTGATGTTCCCCTTCATGCATTTCTTTCAACATAATTGGAATCTCTGCCTCAGTCAGGCACCGTAGCAGATCACCTCCAAAGCTTTTACGATACAGGATCCCTTCGTGAAATACGAATCTCTTCGCCTTTTGTTTCATCCTGACGGCAGTCATTCCATCGCGAAGATAGATAATATACGTCTCTCTCCAGTCCCCAGCATGACTTACGTTGAAATCCTCCAATTGATGTGGCGCTGCTTGATAATTAGAGCAATACTTTTGGAGTAATCGATATTGAGTTTCCATTTCTGGCCAGTAATAGCCAAGGCGTTGAAGACGACGATATAGCGTTACCACCAATGCTTGTCCATAAATTTTTCCATGAACACGGTTAAGCTGCAGTTGTGCTTCTTCATCTCCGAGACATCTTGACAGGGAGCCATCCAGGTTTCAATGATATAACATACCATGAAGCATGAAGAAGTTCTGCAGGGTTTTGAGACTGACCTTTCCTTGAGAAAGCGAGCTATTAAGCTCCTGAACGATCATACTTCGCCAATCACAGGTTTCAGTGTCCTTGCATTGTGAAATCCATGTTGATTCTACTGTTCTCCTTTTCACCGTCAAGGTTTCTTCTAAGCCTTCGAACTGCAGCTTGGATGCTAACGTGGCTAAACAATCGGCGTGTCTGTTGTTATTGCGTCCAACATGAGTTATGGTTTCATCAGCAAAGTAATTTAGCAACCTTTGCGCCTCGAATCTGTACGGGGCCAGTGTTACTTTCTTCAGCGTGTATACTCCATTCATTTGATTAACCAGTAACTTAGAGTCACCTCTTATTTCCAGGCGTGCGGCCCCTGCCTACTTGGCTAGTGACAGTCCTATGAGGAAGGCTTCATATTCTGCTGAATTGTTAGTGCACTGGAAGTACAGCTTGAAGGAATGCGAGAAGACTTCACTGGATGGAGATACTAGGACTACACCCGCTCCTCCGGTTTTATTGCTAGGGGTGGCGGAGCTATCAAAATACGACAACCACGCTTCTTCTTCGACAACAGAGATCTCTAGAAATTCTATGGGAAGATCTTCATGTAGTGCAGTGGTGCCCTCTCCCGGGAATGCTGCGAGCAAATCCGCGACTGCTTATCCTTTGATAGCTCTTGGTGATGCACACGTTATATCCAACTCTGACATTTGGAGGAGTCATTTGGTCGGCCTTCCCATCAAGGCCGGTTTTGAAAGAAAAAACTTCACAGGATCATATTTAGATATAAGCACTACCTTGTTGGACAATGGGTAATGTATGAACTTCTGAATAGAATGGATTAGGGCTAAGCACACCTTTTCTGCTTTGGGATATCTGAGTTCAGCATCTCTCAAAATTCGACTGAAGTAGTATATGGGATGTTCGATTCCTTCATCATCCTCTTGAGCGAGCAGAGCTCCGACGGCAGCATCGCTAAACGCAGTGTAGAGAAACAACAGTTTCCCTTGGATAGGAGATTTCATGACGGCTGGAGACGATAATATTTGCTGAATCTTACGAAACGCCTCTTGTTGTAGTGCGGTCTATACAAAACCTGCTTCCTTTTTCAGCAAGGGGGTGAATGAAGCGACAAGCTGGGCTAAACCAGGTATAAAACGTCGAATGTAATTCACCTTGCCCATGAAGCTTTGGAGCTCCTTCACAGTTCTTGGAGGTGGCATCGTGAGGATGGCTCGGGTCTTGACTGGATCCACTTTGATTCCCTCAACAGTCACCTGGAATCCCAGAAATTTGCCTGAAGAAACGCCAAAAGCGCATTTCAAAGGATTCCTCTTCAATTTGTATTCGCGGCACCTTTCGAACACCTGTCGTAGAACTCCTGTGTGGGCCGTTTGGGCCTTTGATTTGACCACTATATCATCCATATAGTCTTCGACTTGCTTATGCACCATGTCATGGAATATTGCCGTCATGGCGCGTTGATACGTTGCACCGGCATTCTTTAAACCAAATGGAATTACAGTATAATAAAAATTTCCGAGAGGAGTTCGAAAAGATGTCTTACTTGTGTCATGCTCATACATCCTTATTTGATTGTAGCCGATGTATCCATCCATAAAGGAGAACATGTCGTGTCCGCTGGTGGCATCTACTAACATGTCGATGTTAGGAAGGGGAAAATCATCTTTGGGGAAGTATCTTTTTAAGTCTCTGAAATCCATGCAACACCTGATTTGCCCTTTTTTTTCACCGGAACCACATTAGCCAGCCAGGTCGAATGATGAATGGGTTTAATGAAGCCAGCAGCCAGCAACTTCTGAATCCCAATCTTGATTTGCTCCTCTACTTCATGTCTGAATTGCCTCGGGGATTGTTTAACTGTCTTGGATACACGTATGACATGTAGATGATGAGTGACCAATTTTTCATCTAGACCATGCATTTCTCCATACGTCCAAGCGAATATGTCTTGGTACTCTTTGAGAAGGTCCACGAGCTTCGTGCGTTCATCTGTACATAAAGTCGAGCTGAATTCATTCATCAAGCGGAAGCTAAATGCATTCATCAAGGAGTCTATAAAGATACAATCATATCCGCACTCCCCACAAAGCGAATACTAAAAGAAAGCATATATCATCTTATTTAGATGCAATCATAAAGCCGAAGCTAAATACATTCATCAAGGACTCTATAAAGGTACAATATAACCCTTATAATATTCCACATCCGCACTCCCCACAAAGATTTGGAAATTAAGCACAAGTTCAATTAAGAACTCTCCCCCATAATATTTCATTCCAGAGAGAACAACAAGAGCGACCTTAATTTCAAAAAGAAAAGAAGGATTTCTTTGGACATAACAAATCACATACGAATATGAATTTGAATCCAAAATACTCAATTAAATTAACCACAAGAGAACCCATGATTAATTTAATCGGAAATGCTCAACATAAGTGAACTTATGGAGACTCAAGAAAAATTCAATTAGACTAATCACAAGAGACCCCATAATTAATCTAATTGAAATACACAACCAAATTAACCACAAAAAGTAATCAATTTAATTGGTCATGCTCGACATAAGAGAACTTACAGAGCAATAACTAAATAACCACAAAGATGATCAATTTAGTTGAACATGCTCGACACAAAGTATCTCATGAAGCAACAACTATGCCAAAACAATGACTCAGTTGATAGAGCTCAACATAAGACACCTTATGGAACAACACAGTATGTACACAAAAATTGTGGATCGGAGATCGACCTACCGTGGAATAAGTAAGGACTCATTCTATTTTACATCACCATTTGCACAATAACATTCAATAGACATAATCCTTGAACACAAAAGATTTTAACCTACCTTCCATCAAAAATTGACATAATAGGCTTAACTTTTGTATTTGTCAAAAGTCAATTCATTCTTTTATCAATACATGCATATCAACTCATGAACGACTTTACTTTTGACAAGGTATGTGACAATCAAGTTCACGGACGTAAACATACATATCCCATAACAATATTGCAATATATAAAACCATAAAGATTAATACTGCAAAAATCATCTTCCAAACAAATTTAGAATTTAAACCAATAAATCTAAAAATATGAAGATGGAAACGTTGGACATAGATATATGAAATCACAATAATGGCTATTCCAAACTCTAGTTATTCTTCTAAACAAAACAAGAAATAAATTCTCATCCGAAGATTTACTAGGCATCAAGGCAAACTCGTAATGCACATATAAGATGATTTGTCCTTAGAGGGTAGAATCAACCTTTTTCTCCCGGATTTACACCAAGAATAGCTACCAAAGGCGTATAAAAATATTTTCAAAGAAGAGCATACAAAGTCATTAACGACCATGCACCATAGTTCACATAAAATGATTGTGAACATTCAAGAATCCCATAGTAATGCGTACTACTGCCCATTCTTGAACTTCCTTCTTTCTGATTCACCAACAACATTCTTGTCAAATCTACAAATGATCTTATAAGAGTAGTACTCCAAGAATCCAAGTGCCCGAGTCCAAGAGAATTGGAACAAGTGCGACGAAACGGGGCAAAACACTCAAACAAGAGACGGGACAAATACCAATATTAACTCATCCAAAATCAATAATCCTCATCTCCATTTTGAATAGAATTCAAAGAGGAAGAGAACGCAAAAACAATGAGTTTATTCCGAGTTCGGACTAAGAAGTTACGGCCAAAACAAGTTTACCGAATATCGACGTCAAGTATGCATACGGGTTTGCAAACGAATTTTCAGTATCCTGGAGCAGTATCCAGACGGGGTTTGCGAACTTAAACCCCTGGATTTTGGTTTTAAATGATGTTATGCATACTTGGTATGTGTACCATGAATTCCAAACATCCCGAACTGATGTTTTCAAACCTAAACATTTAAGAACCTTAAACACAGATCAAGTTAGGTAGAAATGAACGATAATCAAGGTACATGGATCATTATAAGTACTCAAACAAGTAATAAAAACATAAAACTTGCTCAAGTTTATAGACATACCTTTTTAGAAAACTCCAATTGAATTCTACAGCTTTACCGAATATAATCTGTGCGCCCCCGTTATTGTGCTTCCCTCATCGTATACATAGCAGGGCATTTCTTGGTGAGGATGTACTTTCAACACAAACAAGTTGTGTTGAGGTGAAAAATGTCTTGCTCACCATGGCACCAAGAAAGAGTTTCTTTCCAACAACTCTTAAATCTTGTAGTGTTGAGAAACACCCAAGGAACTGCTTTTATAAGTCTATCAAAGAACTTCAAGAGAACCCAAAAAGATTTGTGTTTCTGATTTCTTGTTTTCCAACTTATAAAAAACAGTTTCTGCAGATAGTTTTTAGTATTGCGAAGGGAAACTCTTTTGATAAAAAGAGACATCCTAGATTCTTCATAAAAGAAGACAATACTACTATCTTGATAGGAAGTATCAGGAATTGAGCAACGAATCAATTCATGCTTTGAGGTGATACACTCAGATGACTGAGATTTAACTCCTCTTGTAACTCGTTTAGTTTACCACAACTAATTGGATTACGCAGAGGAGGAGCATTGCTCTCACTGATTAGTAAATCAATATCAACCTCAACATGAATATTATTCATCATAACTTGATTTAGCCTGTCAAGAGATCTTGCTCTTTCTGGAGGTATAACTCAACATCAAGAGATAAGATCTCAAGCTTATTTTCAAGCCCTGAAAACACTTCAAGGGATCTTAAACCTAGTGGAGGTTTAGATATAATTTCTTCTACAGATTTTATAAAATCAGACATGGAAGAAAATTCTGCAATCCCTGGATCTGGTGGCGCATTTATTGAGATAACACTTCTGTTCATAGAGTCAGATCGCTACAAACACATACTTGTAAGGTCTTGAACGTGTTTTCCTGCTCTGATACCAATTGAAAAAGCGGGGGTCTAACAACCATACCCAATATTTCGCTTAGCAATCTGTATGGACAAATTCCAATATACTTTCTAGAGAATCAACTAGACATTCAGACTTAATCTAGATAAAAAGTATATCAAAGAGTTTGTATCTCAATCTCTTGATTTAAATATTACTCAAGCAATATGTGTGTCTCGATTAAATACAAGAGATATAAACTTGGATGGTACCAAAGACCAATATCCAAGTGTCAATCCATTTAAATCAACAACCAAAAGGTCGGATATTCTAATTGATTGAACAATGCACAACCTGTGATATTTCAATTATATAACAAAATATAATGCGGAAAAGAAATAACACAAACACTAGAATTTTGTTAACAAGGAAACCGCAAATGCAAAAAAACCCCGAGACCTAGTCTAGATTGAACACACACTGTATTAAGCCTCTACAGACACTAGCCTACTCCATATTAACTTCGGTCTGGACTGTAGTTGAACCCCAACCAATCTCACACTGATCCAAGGTACAATTATGCTCCTACTCCTATGATCCCAGAAGGATACTGTGCACTTGATTCCCTTAGCTGATCTCACCCACAACTAAGATTTTCTACAACCCAAAGTCGAAGACTTAAAAATAAACAAATATGTCTCACACAGAAAAGTCTACGGTAATAGATAAATCCGTCTCCCACGAATATACCTACGAGTTTTGTTCCGTCTTTTGATAAATCAAGGTGAACAGGAACCAATTGATAAACCAGACTTATATTCCCGAAGAACAGCCTAGTATTATCAATCACCTCACAATAATCTTAATCGACGCAACGAAAAAAGAAATTGTGGAATCACAAACGATGAGACGAAGTGTTTGTGATTACTTTTATATCTTGCCTATCGAAGATAGAAATCTCAAGCCAATTATTACAATTGTACTCGTACGATAAAAACAACAAGATCATATCACACAACTACAAGAAATTAGTATCGGTCTGGCTTCACAATCCCAATGAAGTCTTTAAGTCGTTAACCTGGTTTAGAAGAAGAAACCAAAGGTTAAAGGAGAATCGACTATAGCTTAGCACAACTAGTATCACACAGAATGTGTGGAGATTAGGTTTCCCAGTTGCTAGAGTTCTCCTTTATATATAGTCTTTCAAATCAGGGTTTGCAATCAATGTTAGCTTGGTAACAAAGCATTCAATATTCACCGTTAGATGAAAACCTGATTAGATTCAAGCTAATATTTATCAATCGTTAGATCGAAAATATAGCTTGTTACACACAAATAAAATATACGTTTATAGGATTGTATAACCGTACCCAAACATGTACATTAGTTGGTTCAACAATAGTTAACCAAATGGTTAGCCATATGAGCATTTTCATATCAACCATATTCTTCTTCACCATAACTAGTTCAAAGGACTTCAAATGAACTAGTTAGAGAGTTGTTCAATTATAAGGAAATCTTATGTACTACACAAGACACAGTTGAAGCAAAAATGATTTGATTCACTTGAACCGGTTCATGAACTTTATAGCCACGGTTTGCAAACTTGCATTCCTTAGTTTATATAAGTATGAGTTCACGAATAATCGTTTTAAGATATAACCTACTCAAGTTCGCGGACTTAAGTTCCCGGAAGGATTTCACAAACTCCGGCAAAAATTCTCTGGTTTGAGAACTTCGCCGGTTCACGGACTGGGTTCCCGGACTGAGTTCGCGGACTTAGCTCACGTCACTATTCCGGTTCTCTTGATCAACAAAGTTCGCAAACTTCGATTCAAGGACTTGTACATATATGTGTTTCCATAATAATGCTTATATCCTCCAATGGTTATATTATCTAAACTCTCATTTCAATCATTTGGAACATTCTTAGAGGACTTTATTCGTCAAAGTAAGCAATTTCCAAAGTGATTGAAACTTGTCATGACTTTCGTCACTATGCAAAGATGAACTTGGCTAAAGCGAAAATCTTACCAACACATATTTCGAGAAATATATAGGCGAGATAAACTCAGCTCGAAATACCAAATGTGTATAATCTAAGTCTATATAGCAAAACGACTTTTGTCTCAAGATAGGAGATAAATAGACTTTTGAGTGATAGATAAGTTCAAGTCTCCACATACCTTTTAGTCGATTAAGATCCACCAGTTCCTTGAGTAGTCCTTCGTCTTGTATGATGATTGCCATGTATTTCTTGAGCTCAACTACACTTTCTATCCTAGTCCAAGACCTTAGCTATACTAGACTAGAAATAAATACTTATAGTTTTGGTCACTAACATTGAAAAACATGCTTGAGATAGCAATACATGCGAGTTCGACCGAGCAATGCTCTAACATCCCCAGTATCATATGGTAGTCTGGCTCCTTTTCTATGGCTTCTAATTTCACCTTTGACTGGACAGGCCCTACAAATAAATTCAGATTGACATACCTGTACGTGTTGGTTTGTTTTCCTTCAAAGTCTGTCACGTGGTAGGCTGTTGCACGATCTTGTTCGGGAGATCCTTGGCCGTCCTGAGAGTATTGAGAGTAATAACATTCGAAGATGCTCCCGTATCGATAAGGGCCTTTTTGAATTCTGAATCCTTGATGCGTGCAGTAACGTGTAGGGCACGGTTATGACCTTCTTCCGCCATCATGTCGTCTTTTGTAAATGTGACATTATTCACAGACATCTTTGATGTTTTCGAGGCTTCCGGACGCAAAGGGGTTAAATGCACGTGTAGAGCTATCTGGTTGATTGCAGCGAACGTCTCCACCCATTGATTCTTCGAGAGGTGTAAAAGTTCGCACAAATTTTCCACTAGAGAAGCTGCTTCCTGGTCCATCGGCCTCTGGTTCATAGAGGAACTATTGACTTGAGGAGTATCGTTGCAAGGATCAGTCATCAGTGTAGAAATCTCTGCGACAGGAGAAACGCTCATATCGGATGTTATCTTGACGAGGAGATCGAGCATGATGTTTATTGTTTCCTTGATCAAATCTATTTTCTTCGTGTGAATCTCCTGCACCCGTGCTAACTCGCTCAATGTCGGTATTCCTCCGTCGGTTACACCACCAGATATACCATTGGGAGAAGGGATATCTTCATTGGAGGAACTTCGGTCGGGATTTGAAGTTGTTGGGATAGTCCTAAGACCAACAATTTTGAAATCAGTAAAATGGAATTAGGTATTGAAGAAATTGACTTCGCAACCGAGAGATTAATCTCCCACTGTGGTCGCCAGCTGTTTATGGGTGAAAACTGTTTCTGCTGTTTTTGGTAAATTTGGGTGTGTGTGGTTGAGAAATGAATATAAACCCTAAACTAATGCACTACACGGGAGTACTATAGATTCGAGAGATCAATATGTACAATTCTGTCCTAAACTAAGAAATGGCCGTTCCAGACTTGCTTCGGTTACAAAGTGAAGGAGATGGTGTTGATCTAAGGGAGGGAAGCGAAGAAGGTGTTGAGATTATGAAGGTATTGGCTGTTTATGACTTGTATCAGAATGTTGAACTGGCATGCATAATGTAAGCTATCATTTCTGGGTGTTTTCTGAATACGGTGTTAACAACAACTTGATTTTCTCTGTTGTTTGAAAATAGGTCGAAGGACCTATTTATACAATTCATTTGAGCGCAATCCTCATCTCGTAGGAAGTGGAGAAAGTTAAGTGATGGAGTAGTGGGGTCGTGTAGGGATAGTGATTGTCACACGATCACGCCTTTGCCCACTTCCCTCATCACCGTTAACCGTCCATCTTTTCTTCTCGTAATGAGCGTGTTGCACGCTGCATGCTGTAAGCCTCCAAACCAATACCCCAGTAAGTATCCCCCAGTTTGTGACACGTTTGATGTATCGAGTGAGTGGGTCAAGTCGTGGGACTTGCCGTAAAAAATAGCATACGGTGCTATTAGGTTAAATAACTAAGTTATTTATGGAATTGATATTCATAAAATATCGTATGTGCTCGATGCATGTAATGCATCGCTTTTAACCAAGCAGCTCAAAACAATCGATATGCATGAAACATCGTTGTTTTAAAGCTTGATTGGATAAGTCACGGATTGAGCGTCTTAAAACGGCAACATGCCAGACTACTTTTGGGCGATCGTTTGATGGTTGTGTAAACAAGCCATCACTTGGTCGATCACTCCCTGTGAAATAGAGGCGGATGGTGATTGTCATGCTTCTTTGCAGGTTTGATGGAAATAAATCTACATCGTCCAACTATGCATGCCAAGATGGATGGACAAGATGATTTACGGCAGTTGCGCATTGTCGTTGATTAAATTTAGGGTTCAAGGACCGTGCGGTCGTCCCTTCTTTGACCGATCGAATCCAAGCATTGGGTGCTAATTTGAACGGATCTATCAGGCATGCGTGGAGACGAGCCACTGGCGTGCATGCCTACACACCTCGGTCACTCAAAAATTGGATCTAGGACACTTGATTCAGCCGGCGAAGATGAGTGGCCACGATCAATTTGCGACAGAAATATATTGCCGCAAAGCATAAATTAGGGTTTGAAGACCGTGTGACCTACCACCTTTTGGGCGTGCATTTCGAGGCATCGATCCCTAGTTTGCATAGGCCGGCTGGTCACATGTAAAGGTGGGAAATGGTGGTCACGTTAACACCTTTGGGACCTCTTGAGTCTATATCTACACCTTCCATTTAGGCTGGTGAAGATGGATGGTCGTGATCAATTTACGACAGAAGCATGTTGCCGTAAACCCTAATCAGGGTTTTGAGACAGCCACGTCCACGCGAGTTTGACCAAGCGGTTTGGCAATCCGTTGGATTCCCTTGGGGAAATAGATCACGTGGGGGTAATATTGGGTTGACGGTGAACTTATGTGCACCTTCCTGATGGTCCAAAATGTGATCTAAGCCATCCAAATAGGCTAGCTAAGTTGGATGGTCGTGATCGATTTAAGACGCTAGTGTACTTTCGCGACCCGAATTAGGGTTTAGAAGCGTCACTGATAGGCACATTTTTGTGTCTTATATCTCAATTGTATATATTATTAGTGCTCGATTTTATATTTATTATGGCTTTTTATGTCCCTGTAGGTATTTTTGGAGAAATAAGCTTTTGGGCGAAATTGGCTAAAAAAGTGGTTTTTACGCTCGTGGGAGAAAATTACTATTCAGACCCCTCAAACGGATAAGGGGCGACCAGTTACTAAGGGGCATCCATTTCAGGGCAGCTGCTAAAGGGAGACCAGCACAGGATAGGGGGAGGTCACTTTCTTCTCAAAATTCGAATATTTTTTGGCGGGAAAAATAACTAGTGAGCAACCAAATTTTCGTTTGGATTTCGAAGATGTTTGAGTGAGATTCAATCGCTGAAATTTGCTGGGCTAGACGTGATTCAACTAAACAAGCTTGGTATGTGCGCTGGAATCAATCGAATTGGGCTGGATAATCCAAAATAAGGAAACATAGTTTGAGTTTTGCACGGGTCTCTGTTTGGGTTGATTTTTGGTAATTCAGGGAGACTAAACGCGTGAAATTGTTTCCTAGGGTAGTATTCTATCTAAGGAAGATTTTAAGACAATCGGGAAAGCTCGGAATTGGCTAGGGAAGTCGGCAGAAGAGATTATTGCCGTGACTTTCACGTAAATAAAAAGCGAGAATTAATCGTTATATTTAGGTTTCTCAGTAGTATAAAAGGTGTGTTTAAGTCCCAGGAAAGGAAACGAAGTTATTGGAGCAGTCGCAGAGGAGTTAGAAACCCTACAAAGCCATATTGATTAAGTTGCAGGAAACCGTATTCTGCTGCTGCTGCTGCTGAAGAACATCCGCTGCAAATAAGAACAGCGTCTCAAATTTGTAACGCTGCTACAATGACTTCTTTGTAACAGTCAGTCCTTTGTCTTGCAACTCCAATACATCGTTGCAAACATCCAATGTTATAGTTTTTCATCTTTAATCAACTTTTGAGCAACAAACATGTATTTTGAGCAAGTGATTAATATGAGGAGCTAAACCCCATTGCTGAGGCAATAGAGGAAGCTATTTTTCCAACAAGAAGTGGTATATTTTATTTTATTTATTTATTTGCAATTATTTTATGATTATTTGCCTTGGTTGAAAATTGTTTTAATGATCCTTGTTAAGCAATTGTGATTTCTTTTGATACAACATACTTGGACCTAGGTTATTGATGTTCTATGCTTTGGATTTACACTTGTTATTTTGAGAATCTACTAGTTGCAATAAGTTAGAATCAACTTGAACGAGAAAATTGCATAAATATAAATATTGGGATTAAATCACTTTGAACTTGGAAAATAGTGGAATCTTAGCCTCAGTGTTCTTTTAATATTGATATCATCTTTGATTGAGTTTGTGACAATTTTTAGTTTGTTTTCTATTTTGGTTTTAGAATTTAAGTCTATATTTTATCCTTCGCAAGTCTGAGAATCGAACCACTTTTACCACTATTTACAATCACATCAATTTTTGGCGCCGCCGACGCGGATTTGCTTTTAGGGTTTTTAGACTTAGTTTTCTTTTCTTTTATTTTTTATTTTTTAGGTTTTTATTATTTTTGTTCTTTTTTACGTTTTTGGGTATTTGTCTTTTGTCTACAGGTTTTGGATCATAAAGCGAATTGAGCCAAGGAGTTTGGTGATTTCGTAAAGACTGGAACTTAAAGCATAAAGACTTGGAGCAAAAGATTAAATCGAAAAGAACGGAAAAGAAGACAATTTCTTTTTAGATAATTTTTTTTTAGGGTTTGTTTATTTTTCTTTATTAAAAAAAAAAGAGAGAGAGAGAACTGTATTAGGGTTTGCTATTTTTGTAATTTTTCTTTTCTTTTTGGACACTTGGACATTGGACTTTGGACATTATTATTTTTAAACCCTAAGGAAGGGTTGGTTTAAATACAAAATGTGTGCAGGGAAGGACGGTGATTACGATATCACCTCGGCCCCTCGGGTTCGTACATAACATAGGAGTTGTGGCCCGAGTCGACTTCAGCGGTTCTTCGCCCGTCTGGTACGGGAGGTAAGTTTTTCGAAACACCCGCGAATCCCCTGTCAGCGGGTTTACTGTATTCCTTAAGGTGAATATATGCTGAGGACTTGAATACGGTTGCTTTTAATTCCTAGTAAAGGGCAAAGACTGGCCATACAAGATAAGGGTTCGGATTTCATCACCGTTCTCTTCTTGCCCGCCTTAGAAACACGAAACCAAACGCGAACCTAAGCCTAAAATTTTGACTAGAACGAGACCTATAGGGTAATGCGCTTAATAGGAAAGTCGTTCGAAGAATATTGGTTACTCTTTTGAGCATACTTCGAAGTTCTTGACGGTTTCTGTGAGTTGAATGTGTGACTGCGCCGCCTTGTAACCGGTGAGTCCTTGGGTATCAAAGCTCCACTGAACTTCCCTCGCCTCAATTTAACTTACTTTGACTCGGATTGGTTCCATAGGGGTTTGCTTAAATTGTAACGAATTCCCTTTCGAAGGATTAGAAGCTGGTCTAGAAACAATCTAAGTGGAGCCATCATGCTTGTTGTTTGCTAGATTTTATAGGTTTGATTTGGTCGAGTCAGCCTTGTTTGTGATTGTGTAGAATTCTCTTGTAATTAAGAATGTCGAACTGGTATGATAGAAGCCAATACAATGATTATCGACCTGAATTTGAATATGGACATCATCCTTTCTATGACCATGTTGGGAATAGTGGTTGGGAACGCCATCATTTGGAAGGATATGGGTCATACCCTGGTGAGCCCAATTACTATCCACACATGCATCAGTCTAACGAGCAAGAAGATTATAATACTAGTTCTTCGTCTCTAGAGGATACAATCAAACTATTGAAAAGTAGTCCTTTTTATGATCCCTCTGTTCCTATTCCTCCTTTAGAAAAGTCCCTCAGGGAGTTAGTTGAGTCGACGCGTAAGTTATCTGAGATGAATAGTGTAATTCTAGACGAAAGAACTACAATAATGAGTGATCTTTCTATAGAGGAATCCCTCAAGCTGATGGCTGAGACAAACGAAAGAATTGCTTGAAATAATCTTAATTTCCAATACAGTGTTTCTAATAATACCCTTGAAAATGAGGATAGTTATTTACATAATCAAGATGACGAGGTTAGAATTGGTAACACTACTTTAGAAGAGGTTCAACCATTTTCATGTTATTATAATGATGATTATGATGAGGATAGTGTTGATGAAGAATTTGAAATAAATAGTGATCTGGAATTTGCTACTCCAATTGAGCTTTACAATGATAATATTATTTCTAGTTCGAATCCAAATAATTTTAATAATTATTCACCTATTCAAAAGGACGAGGATTTGACTAGAGATACCCCCGTCTTAGACGATGTAGTATTTCCTTTTGATTACGAAGCTAATGATGGTTTAGAGGAACGAGTTTATTCTGAGAATATTTTTTTAGAGTCTAGCGATTTAGAAACATTAGTCTTAGACAAAGAGGTTGAACTCGTAGAGCTTTCAAATATGATGAGTGAGGATGCACCTTCCAATTATAACTTAGAAGAATCAATTGACCATTTTCAGGAATCTGGTGACCTATAAATTAGGGAGATTGTGACTAGTCTATCTAGAGACACTAAAACCTCTAAGTTTGGGGGTGATTATCATTCTCCATGTGCTTTACCTTTAGATCTTACAGAGGTCCCTCACTTGGGACTTGACATATATTCCTCAACCATTTTACGAGATTATCTTCATACACGTTTTCCTGGACCTAATGATGTCCAAGAAGAAGTTCAGTCGTTAGAAACCTATCCTCTGGTTGATGTGGTTAAACCAGGCAATAACACCCAGATTGGCTTTGTTTTCCCACCAAATAGTTTTCTTCCAAATGTGAGAACGTTTATATTTAAAATGAGTCGAATATTAAGTTTTGAGACTAAGCCTAAGTACTTTAGGTTAATAATATCGACACAATTGCCAAAGAATGACCACTACTCTCACTGTGGTCAATTATGTAAGTCAAACCTGATTGACTTAGAGGATCCTCAGTTATTTAGGTTATTATTTTGTGATTCAAAGTTCTTATTTGAGTTTTTCCAGACTCTAGGACCTAATAATTTGGATCCAACCTATGAGGAAATGCATCCGAGGAAAATATTTTATTTAGACCCTTTCATAGAACCTGAACCTGAACCACAATTAGCGATAGTTATCAGGAAACTAGGTAAGGGCATGCTAGTCTTGTACATTTTCTTGGTTCACTGCAGTTTTCTTTTGTCATCTCTTTTTGGTTTTAAAGACCCACAGTTATTCCGGTTACTGTTATACGGTTCGAGTTGGCTAAACCTTTTCTAAGTCTAGCTGAAGACTTTAAACTTAGCACTTCTTGGGAGGTAACCCAATATTCACGCGACATGGTAATATCTTTCCTTATCTCTTTTGCTTCATTGGTAACAGTTTATCCTTGTTCATGCTTTTAATTTTATCTTTAGAACATCGAGGACAATGTTAGATTTAAGTTTGGGGGTAGGGGAGAAACTTTTTAGTTGCATTAATAAACTCCAGAGCCTAGATATTTATGTTTATTAAGGATGGCACTAACCAATCTAAGTGGATGGAAGCATTTTGGTTGTAGGAGTTGAGGAACCAATCTGATTAGATGGAACCATCTAAAGAGTCTATTCATAAAAGCACAGAGCTCAGGTGTTAGAAATAACATGATAGTTTCACCATATCTCGTTGAGTCCTTTTCACTTCTATTTTTATTTTGTTTTTAAACTATGTACTCTAAGTGATTAGGTGGGGCTCACGATTCAAGTTGTTACCAAAGCTAGGGTGAATTAGAGTGATTGAGATGCCATGAAGAAAAAAAAGTTGAAAAAGAAAAAGAGAAAAAAAAGAGATGAAAAAAAATGGTAGTTACCAAAAAGTTGAAAAAATAATTTGAGACCAGACCATTTGACCAAAAGGAACAAATTCAATAAAGTCGACCACTGGTACCCTTGTATATGCCAGTTGTGTTAACCTAGAGTTAGGTTATCGACCACTGGTTCCCTTGTATATGCCAGTGTGTTGATATTAGTCAGACTAATATCTCAATCCATTAGGATAGGTTCATTTTGGCGGAGGCCTTCAGACAGATATGGGAAACGCCGTTCACTTAGTAAACATCAAAACCATCTATGTTTTTCTATATCCATCTTCTTGATCTATCCATGTGATTAGTTTTGACTCCGGATATTGATGTTCATAGTGCAACTATTTGAGTAGAGATCTGTCACTTTATATGAATTTTAGTATGCTTGAGTGCAAACTCGTGTACAGCAATTGGAATTTCGCATCAGGGTACTTCCTCCTGTAGTCAATAAGTATGCCAACCAAGGAGATTCTTTAGTGCCTTCCAAGGTTCTGCGTAGATAGCTAAGGTCTGGAGTAAAAGTTTTGTGGGTATATCTCTTGTAAGCCCTCCGGAGACAACACTCCGCCACTAGGGACACCTAGGGGTTTAAAGGCTTATTGCATACGCTAAATGCAATCGACGATGCCTGCGACAGTGAGTTAGGATTTTATTTTCTATTTGATTTGCTCGAGGACTAGAAAATAATAAGTTTGGGGGTATTTGATAGGCACATTTTTGTGTCTTATATAATCTCAATTGTATATATTATTAGTGCTCGATTTTATATTTATTATGGCTTTTTATGTCCCTGTAGGTATTTTTGGAGAAATAAGCTTTTGCGGCGAAATTGGCAAAAAAAGTGGTTTTTGCGCTCGTGGGAGAAAATTACTATTCGGTCCCCTCAAACGGATAAGGGGAGACCAATAACTAAGGGGCATCCATTTCAGGGCAGTTGCTAAAGGGAGACCAGCACAGGATAGGGGGAGGTCACTTTCTTCTCAAAATTCGAATATTTTTTGGCGGAAAAAATAACCAGTGAGCAACCAAATTTTCGTTTGGATTTCGAATATGTTTGAGTGAGATTCAATCGCTGAAATTTGCTGGGCTAGACGTGATTCAACTAAACAAGCCTGGTATGTGCGCTGGAATCAATCGAATTGGGCTGGATAATCCAAAATAAGGAAACAAAGTTTGAGTTTTGCACGGGTCTCTGTTTGGGTTGATTTTTGGTAATTCAGGGAGACTAAACGCGTGAAATTGTTTCCTAAGGTAGTATTCTATCTAAGGAAGATTTTAAGACAATCGGGAAAGCTCAGAATTGGCTAGGGAAGTCGGCAGAAGAGATTATTGCCGTGAATTGCACGTAAATAAAAAGCGATAATTAATCGTTATATTTAGGTTTCTCAGTAGTATAAAAGGTGTGTTTAAGTCCCAGGAAAGGAAACGAAGTTATTGGAGCAGTCGCAGAGGAGTTAGAAACCCTACAAAGCCATATTGATTAAGTTGCAGGAAACCGTATTCTGCTGCTGCTGCTGCTGAAGAACATCCGCTGCAAATAAGAACAGCGTCTCAAATTTGTAACGCTGCTACAATGACTTCTTTGTAACAGTCAGTCCTTTGTCTTGCAACTCCAATACATCGTTGCAAACATCCAATGTTATAGTTTTTCATCTTTAATCAACTTTTGAGCAACAAACATGTATTTTGAGCAAGTGATTAATATGAGGAGCTAAACCCCATTGCTGAGGCGATAGAGGAAGCTATTTTTCCAACAAAAAGTGGTATATTCTATTTTATTTATTTATTTGCAATTATTTTATGATTATTTGCCTTGGTTGAAAATTGTTTGAATGATCCTTGTTAAGCAATTGTGATTTCTTTTGATAGAACATACTTGGACCTAGGTTTTTGATGTTCTATGCTTTGGATTTACACTTTTTATTTTGAGAATCTACTGGTTGCAATAAGTTAGAATCAACTTGAACGAGAAAATTGCATAAATATAAATATTGGGATTAAATCACTTTGAACTTGGAAAATAGTGGAATCTTAGCCTCAGCGTTCTTTTAATATTGATATCATCTTTGATTGAGTTTGTGACAATTTTTAGTTTGTTTTCTATTTTAGTTTTAGAATTTAAGTCTATATTTTATCCTTCGCAAGTCTGAGAATCGAACCACTTTTACCACTATCTACAATCACATCAGTCACGCCTGCCATGGTTTTGGCAATCGATTTATCTCCTTATGGCCTTGCCGTGGGAAATCCGATCGAGTGAGGGGAAAGCGGGGCCACTGATGTACGTGCTAGCACTTCCCTGATCACTCGTGAAGCAATCTAAGTCGTCCAACCAAGTTGGCAAAGTTGGATGGCTATGATATTTTTAAGACTGTTTTGGACAGTCCATGTCCGTTCGAGTTCCTTTCCAAGCAGCACGACCACCCTACTTAGGGTTGGCGTTTGAAAACTTTGGGAGGTGTATAGATGAGGTCCGATCGGTCAGGGCATTAGTGGGACCGCCGACGGTCATCATGATGGTTGCCCATTCCTGCCAGGGTTTGGATAGGCTTGTTAAATTGCGCGGCCAAATTGCGTGGCCGTGATTGTTTCTTAGACTGACATGGACAGTCTAGATTTCCTTTAAGGAAATTAAACATGCTCGATCGATCTAACCTTAATCAAAAGTGTGTCGATACGAGATTCTCTTTGTTAGAGAGTGATGTAGCCAGTGCGGGTATTTCATGCATATCTCAATATTGGCACTTCGGGAGATTCATGCTACTCTACTGAGAGTGAACACTTAATCGTAATGTCATGTCAATGATGAGAGTTCGACTGAGAAGACGGCACGGAAAATACCAGGCGAATCATTCATTAATTGGTAATGCTAACAGAATTCACAGAATATTTGGGATTGTTGTTGCACGCACCATTCTGAGTGAATTTCATGTATATATTGAATTGCTTCAAATAAAGCGAAGAGGGTTTTTTCATTCATCACTTCTTAAACGGCTTTACCCTTTGCAGGGTGACGGCGCATTAAATATTGGTTTTACAATTTTATCCCGGAACTAAAATCCACCATCAACAAATACAATACGAGATTTATTGCTTAACCATTAAACTTTGTAGATAAGACATCAACATAATCGTTTGAATGCTATTGTGAAACAATGTTTTACATTTGTTTTAAGGAAGTAAATTCATGAACTTGTTTTGTGAATTGAAAGAGAAATCGCCAGGCATTATTGGTATTGTTATTCATTGCATATCTTTTGAACTACCAATATGTATCATTAGTATATCCGCTCGTGACTTGTTTATGTTCTTGGTAAAACTATTCATAAAGGCCCGACTTTTGTATTGATATGACTTTTATTAGTGAAACCAATCTTAATTAATCACCTGAGATGGTATGATTGATTTAGTGTTATTGGTATGACCGACTCTGGGTACAGGGGAACCGATCCTTGTATGAGGTGCAACAAGTTTTTGGCAGAAAGGGAACTGATCCTATGGACATGTGAAACACGTTTTTAGGCAAAGGGGAACCGATCCTATGGACATGTGCAGCAAGTACAAGTTAGATACCATATATATGTGGGGAACCGATCCTAGTACCTAGTCAACCGAATTTTAGTAACTAGCGTGATTATGCAAAGTACTCACATGGAGGTAGAACCGAAACTTGTTTTGGTAGAACCGTGAAACCCATGTTTGGTGATTTAGTGTTCTTGATCAATCACGTAGTTCTTGAAAGTCAGATGAACCAATTCTAAACTTCTTTGGAAGTGTGGAAAATCGATTTCAAGATTGTAAGTATGAAAGAGGACCTACAAAGTAAAGATGTCGACATACTTTGAACATGTGCAGTAACGCTTATCTTTAATTGTTCAAAGTTATTCCTTAATATCTAAAGGAAGAAAATCCCGGATCGAATAAAAGAAATTGAGAATTTTTTATTTAAGGTTTTTAATTTTATTTTTGGAAAATAAAAATTAGTAATGTGCATTTAGTAGTTGGAGATTTTCTAAGAGATTTTCGGTCATTATTTGGACAAAGCATTTCCAAGAATTATGGAAACCGAATCTGGAATATATTGTATATCTTGAGAATATTTTCGGTTTTGGAAATTCCTTGGTGCCCAAACTTCCTTGGTCTAGAAATATCAAAGTTTGCATTTCGAGCAAACAAATCCTCAGGGACAGCAAAACTATCTCAGTTGTGCTGCTACTGGTGAAGCCGCCTATTCGGAGAGGAGAGTAACCTAATTAGGAGAAATCTCTTACGTCCGCTCAGTTTAAAGACTTCTTTGGGATTGAGAAGATCTATTAGTACCGTTGGTGGGAAAATAGATAATTGTGGTTTATCTTTTGTTTTCGTTTGATTTGATTGACTAACGGTGGTTGAACTTTGATTGCACCTAGTTTGTTTATGCTTGAGAATCTTCTCTTCCGATATAAGATTCACTCAAACTAGGTCGAAGTTTCGACCGGGATCTTTAAACTGTTTGTAGATCCAAGGACGTCTTGTAATAATCCATTGTTAACAAACTCCGTTCTGTGCGTGATTGATTACAAGAGATTCAAGTTGATTGTGTGCGGGTGTTTATTGAAGATCTAAGAAGATTTGAAGACAAAGAAGACTTTGAAGATTTCTTATTTGGGTTCATAATCTTTGGTGTGAACAATACTTTGAAGATTTCTGATTTGGGTTCACAAGAGATTCAAGTTGATTGTGTGCAGGTGTTTATTGAAGATCTAAGAAGAGTTGAAGACAAAGAAGACTTTGAAGATTTCTGATTTGGGTTCATAATCTATCGGTAAAAGAGGATCCAACTATAATCGGTTTATCCTTGTGATAGATTAGATTGATTAGTTGTGTAGATCGGCATCAATACAATTCTTTGTGATTAAAAATATTGATTGAAAAATCTTAACAATTACTTTGGTAGTTGATAATACAATATATCTAAGAACCCGACAAAGGAGTTTATTGAGATAAACAGAAAAGCCTTTTGTCGAACTCACATCACTTGGTTGAAAAGAGTTGATACCAAACAGATTTGTTGTTCCTTTACTGTTTGGAATACGAACCAAAGGAATTGTTCCAGGTACGTGACTTATTACAGGTCGGAGGCGTGGGAATACAGACGGATCTAGGTGAACTATAGGTTTAGTTGCTTGGTCTCAACTATACGAAGTTGGTTTGATTTTGTATAGCGGATTAATCGTGAGAGTATTCAAATCTGGACAAGGTCCCGGGGATTTTCTGCATTCGCGGTTTCCTCGTTAACAAAATCTTGATGTGTCGTTTACTTTTATTTTCCGCAATTATAATGGTTGTTATTATAATTTAAAGTAAATTACACAAACGTTAATTCTTATTTACTTGATAAGTAATCATATTGTGTTTGGTTAAGTCCGAACCTTTTATCAAGTAAACATACTTCGTTGTTGCATTGTCTTGATCTTGTATCCATAGTCAATTACACAAGTTATCTTGTTGTCATATTGTCTCGATATCGTATCCATAGACGATCACACGAAGTGTGAACCAATTTGTTTTATTGTCTCGACTCAGTCCATAGACAATCACTTTCAGAGAAAGGACTTATAGGTGGAAAATTTTTAGTTTGAGGTATATTTGGGTACCCTCGTCTTTTCACGTGTATTTACTTTAAATTATAATAACTAAATTATAATTGTGGAATATTCAAGTAAATGACACAACAAGATTTTGTTAACGAGGAAACCGCAAATGCATAAAATCCCTGGGACCTAGTATAGTTTTGAATACTCTCAGAATTAAGCCGCTATACAAGATATAATGCCAACTTTGTAGAGTTGAGAACAAGTAGACTACACTAGCTACTTAGTTTCCTCGGTATCCCCGCACCTACGACTTCTAGAGCCACACACGTGAATCACCACTCCTTTAGATCATATTTGAAATAGAAAAGGAATGAATCTGTTTGGTAACCTGTTGTTTGAGGGTGAAAACGATTTCTGTGTGGGTGAGAAATGAGTTTAAACCCTAAACAATGTACTGCAAGGGAGTACTTTAGATTCGAGAGATCAATCTGTACAAATCCTGCCTAAACCAAGAAATGGTCGTTCCAGACTTGCTTCGGTCACAAAGTGAAGGAGAAGGGTTGGTTTTGGGGAGGGAAGCGAAGAGAGTGTTAAGACCAGAATAGTTGATTCTAGAAGAGTAGTTGTTTCACGACTTGTATCAGAAAGTGGGAAGCTAACAAATGGAAAGCTAGCAAGTATTTTCTGAGTGTTGTATCCTCCTGACCTGAACCTGTTGTTCGGTGGAAATAGGTAAGACTTATTTATACAAGTCGAAGTGAACCGTACTCTGGTCTCATAAGAAATAGAAAAAGAATGAGTAAATGGGAGGAGGTAGTAACCGGTAACGCCTGGAATTGATTTTCCATAAAAGAAAGCGTTTCACCATTACTCCCTGTATTTACTCGCCTCATCCTTATGACACTGTCTTATAACGGGCGTAGTGTACGCCGCACGCTGTAAATCGCCAAACCAATACCCAATGAGCATCCCCCAGTTTGTGACATGTGTTGATGTCTCGAGTATTTTCATGGAAAACATGTAGCATGTTGTTGTTCGGCAAGTTTAGCTTGGGAAAATTGCCGGCTCGGTGGTGACCTTCGACGGTCGAGATTTTGCATCTTGAGAGGAACGGTAGTTGTTGTCGTTTTGGCAGCCGTGAGGGGAAGGACGGCATGATATGGTTTAGGCGCGGCAAGGTGGCTGGCACGGCATGCCATTGGCACATGTAGCATGGTCGGCATGCCTTGGCGCGGTTTTGGCGTTGGGCCAAAGGTTACCATGCGTTGGTTGGTGACCTTGGACGGTTAAGATTTGCATCTAAGATGGAAGGGTGGCTGTTGATTGTCGCACGCCTTCGTTTTGGCAGCCGTGAGGAGAAGGCCGGCATGGTATGGTTTAGGCGCGGCAAGGTGGCTGGCACGGCATGCCATTGGCACATGTGGCATGGTCAGCATGCCTTGGCGCGGTTTAGGCGTGGACAAAACTAGAGTTTTGGCGTCGGGCCAAAGGTTACCATGCGTTGGCTGGCGACCTTGGACGGCTAAGATTTGCATCTAAGATGGAAGAGTGGCCGTTGATTGTTGCACGCCTTCGTTTTGGCAGCCGTAAAGGGAAGGCCGACATGATATGGTTTAGGCGCGGCAAGGTGGCTGGCACGGCATGCCATTGGCACATGTGGCATGGTCGGCATGCCTTGGCGCGGTTTAGGCGTGGCCAAAACTAGGGTTTTGGCGTTGGGCCAAAGGTTACCATGCGTTGGCTGGCGACCTTGGACGGCTAAGATCTGCATCTCAGATGGAAGGGTGGTCGTTGATTGTTGCAACCCTTTGTTTTGGAAGCCAGCGTCATGTAGCGGGGCTGGCATGGCTTTGGCATGGAATCGTGGATGGCATGGTTTGTCATTGGCAGGGTGGCGCGGCTGGCATGATTTGGCGCGGAGATGTGGCTGGCATGGTTTTCCATTGGCACGGTGGTGCTGCTGGCATGCCTTGGCGTGGAAACGTGACTGGCATGGTTTTCCATTGGCACGGTGGTGCGGCTGGCATGGTTGACATGCCTTGGCACGGAGATGTGGCTGGAACGGCTTGCCATTGGCACGGTGGCGCGGCTGGCATGGCTGGCACGCTTTGGCGCGAAGATGTGGCTGGCATGGTTTTCCATTGGCACAGTGGTGCGTCTGGCATGGTTGGCATTCCTTGGCGCGGAGATGTGGCTGGCACGACATGCCATAGGCACATGCGGCTGGCATGGTTTTCCACTGGCACGGTGGTGCGGCTGGTATGGTTGGCATGCCTTGGCGCGGAGACGTGGCTGGCATGGTTTGCCACTGGCACGGTGGTGCGGCTTGCATGGTTGGCATGCCTTGGCGCGGAGACGTGGCTGGCATGGTTTGCCATTGGCACGGTGGTGTAAGAATTTAGGGTTTGGTGTACGAAGGTGATGTCGGTCAATACTAAGAGTTCTACCATGGAACATGACACATGTTTATGTAAAAAAAAAAGCTACCCTGGTAATTCTTACGTAGGCGTGTTGAATGATTCAATAAATGCGCTAATGGTCCTAGTGACATCATGCCAGATGTTCGAGTTGTTGAGAAAGGCTCTTCCGTTTAAACTAATAAACTCCTTTGTCTGGTTAGATCAATCCAAACCTTCATTACTGAAATTACCATTTTCCGGATTCGCAATCAATCAATATAGAAATTAAAGAGTAACTATAAAGTGATGCCGATCTTACACAACTAGAAAATCAAGTCTATCAAAGATAAACATGATTATAGTTGGATCTCATCCGATCAAGATGTGTGCACAAAATTCACAAGATACGAAAACTAATAAGAAAATCTTATTTGTCTTGAAATCTTCAATTGTATTCTCAATAACCTGCACAACATAAACTTGAATCCTTTTGTGATCAATCATACACAGAACGAATTCGATTAACAGATCATCACAAGATGTCTTTAGATCCACAAATGGTTCTAAAGATCTCGTCGATACTTTGATCTAGTTTGAGTGACCCTTATGTCAGAAGAGAAGGCTCTCAAGAATAATTAAACTAGGTGCAATCAAAGTTTCAACAACCGTAAGTCAATCAAATTAATAACCGAAAACTAAAATAACAATTCAATTATCTAGTTTTCCACCAACGGTACTCGTAGAGATTCTTGATCCCACAGAAGGATTTAAACGAGCGGTCGTAAGAGATTTCGCCTAATTAGGGTACTTTCGTCTCCGGATAGACGGCTCCACCAGAAACAAAACGAAAGAAGTTTCATGGCTCTTAGGATAGTTTGCAAGATATGAAAACTTAAGTATTTATATACCAAGGTTGTTTGGACAACAAGGAAATTCCAAAACCAGAAATATTCTCAAGATATTCATTAAAGTACCTAATTTCGCTTTTCCTATTTCCAATTAAATGCCAAACAATATTTCCGAAATCTCTCTTAGAAAGTTTCTATATTAGTTTAGCACATTGCTTTAATTGCTGGTAATTAAAACATATATTATAAAAATTATAATTAAATGCTTTTCAATATTTCAATTCTGGATCACCTTGAGCATCAATAAAAATCTTTGAACAATTAATGATAAGAGTTATCTACATGTTCAAATAATGTTGACATCTAGAAGTTTCTTTTATAAAACCCTAATTCTTGATTCACACACAATGACTCACAATGTAAGTTGTGATCGGTTATACCATGATCCCCAAGATAGGTTGTGACCAGTTACACCATGCTTCCTAATGTAGCTTGTGATCGGTTACATTTTACTTCCCAAAGTAGCTTGTAATCGATGGAAAAACACGCTTTTCCACTATGGGAAAAGAAGTGAGCGGTTGATCATCCATCGCCGGGACGAAGAACACCCCCCCACACCCGACATGTGAAGACTACACGCGATGTTCGATCCTCAACCGCGGGTGTGAGAAGCAAAAACGCCAACTGTCAAATACCCAACGTCTCTTTTCCAACAACTATACTTTTTAAACCTATAAACTCCTTCATATGAAGCAACTACTATCTCTTCCTCTAACATAATTTTCTTCTTCCTAAATGAAGTCTTGATACAAAATGAGCGAGTTGATAAGAAAAGTGGTCGATACTTTAAGGCACAAAAGAGATCGAAGACATGAACCGGTACCGCGACCTGCCACAAATGTAGATTATACTCAAAATCGGGAAGCAGAGTTTGCTTCGCCGAGTATCCTTGCTACTCCATTATTAGCCCAAGGTCATCTGCCGGGGCATCAATAGCGGTCTGGGGATTATTATAGAATGAGTGATGGATTTTCAGACTTAGAGGCTGTTTATGAAGGTCTACCCCATGCAGTCCCAGAAAGGGTTGACAGATTTCTCTGGAATGCACTTTATATTGTGAAGCCTAGAAAACACAACAACCGATAGTATTGGTAGAAAGGTGGTGGCCGACGACGCAGACATTCCATTTTATGGATTTTGAAATTGGTAAGTTTGTTTAACTTAACTTAAATTTTATTTTTTAAATAATTATTAAATAATCAAAAAAAAAATTATTGTTGATATTATTCTTGTAATAGGAATTACGCCCCTTGATTTGTATTTCATGTGTGGGATCCCAAGTGGAGTGAGAGATTGTAATTTTTAATTCTGCTATATTTGTAATTCTAGTTTTAATTAATTAAAAGTACGACGATTTGTTTAAATGAAATCACTTATGTTTAAAATTAAACGTTCTACATTAGCTTCACTGATGAAAAGTACTAGGTGAAACAACAACTACAAGGAAGGGGTTGAAATTGTTCAACACCTCAAGGATTTCGAAACGAAAAGCCATATTTTTTCCATCTTCGTCATTCAGCTAAAGATATTCTTACCATCTCAGCATCAGTTTCACCTCTCAGTCTATATCGATTGACTTGCATAGTTAAATCTACAAATTCACTTACATCTTTCTTAATTGTACTAAAACGATTTTGAATGTCGCATATATCACGACGACTCAGATTACATGTATCACTGCAGAACCCGTCATGAATAACCGCCCAGAAATTCACCCATGGATAGTTTGTTGAAGCAAGCTGAGTAAATAAAAGAACATAGTTTCTGCAAATAGATTCATCTTCTTCTGCAGTATACGGAGCTCGCTGAACTAACAAGGACCGAGACATTTTTCGACAAATTTGTTGAATTGAAGAATTTTTTTTAAGTTCAGAGAAAAAGAGTAAAGAGACGGGAGGTGTAGAATGCGTGAATTTGGAGTTGAAATGAGGAGTATTTATAGAACTCAAAATTCTAGCAGTTGGATGACAAGATTTTTCAGCCATCCGGATTTAGCCGTCGGCGGTTTTGGATAACACACCGGAGGATTCACTTCAGACGTTGGCGTTTGTAGGGAAAACTGGCGGTTTTGGGTCACCCGCCAGCATTTCGATCACCCGTCAGCGTGTCTTAATCCGCCACGCGGTTGCCCATCAAGCGCGCTCCTAATCTACGGCCGCACTCAACAAACCCTCAAATTTATTGGTTTTTCCATCTGTTTTTCAAGTTTGTTGAGTCCATATTAGGAATAGGCAGATTAAGATGGTACCATTTGGTGTTGGGGGAAGGATTTGTCCATGGTTAGGTAGGTATATATCATTGCTTCTGAATTTTGTGTCTAATTTAGTTAGAGGTTTAAAATGGACCGCTACCATTGGAGATGATGTCACTTATCTGAGATAGAATGGTACATATGTAATTCTTAGGCACACATTATTGTTAACTTTTTTTAGGCGAATTATTGTGCACCTTTTATATGTGCATTTGGAGATATAGCAGTTGAAGTACCGGCCCTGCCGGAATATTTTCCTTTAGTTTTTGCTACGGTTTTCCATAAATCTGCTAGAAGCCTATAAGTAAAAACCGCTTGAAGGTTCATGAGCTCCCAAATCCAGTAAACTGTGATATGTAATATACCAGCTATGGAATATGAACTCTTCACAGGTATTTTTTTTTTTGGCATTGTTCGAGTTGCAATGAAAAACAATTGTTCTTATCTTCTAATTTGTAGAGAATGAGCAGTAGAATGCAGCATATGGTACTTGTGTAACAAAATGAAAGCTGTAACCTATATAACCAAGACCTTCAAATAAAATAATATGACATCTATTTATTTTTGCTTTCTCCATGAATATTTTAATAATATAATAAAGCGGAAGACCGCAAAAAAACCTTTAATCAGCCAAGAAAATACAGAATAAGCATCCAACATCTTGGAGAGAGGCAGGCTTACTGCATAAACACTTTATGCAATGCCGTAAAGCTGAAACTGAAATCTAGAGATCGAGACAAGTAAGGAAAGGGCTAAACCAAGAAAGCCTGTAGTACACCTGGTCATTACATTCCAAAGTATTAAAAAAAAACTAGGTTCATGGGTAAATATTTCAGTCTCTCCTCTAGGCATATAAGATCCCTTCTTTGCTAACACATCTGCAGAGAAATGTATCTCTTATTACATGGTGCATAAGAGTCCCAAGGTAGATTACCATTTGCAATATACAGCACATCACTAAGGGAATCGGAAGCTACAATTATTCTTCTATAACCCTTATTTTTAGCCCACTCCAGCCCTATGATTACCGCGGACATTTCAGCCATATAATTTCTGCAAAGTCCTAAACACACAGCTATAGATTGCACCACAGGTAGCTGCATCTTCACTTCTAAATATAACACCAGCCCCAGCAGCAAAAGCATCATGAGCCATGGGTATTGGCTTGCAGGAAAGAAGCAATATATGATTGATAAACATCCATCAATCCATTATTCCATAGGATTAAAAGCACTCTTAATTGATGGATGGGTCCTAACAGAAGTTGCAGACTTTTAACACTGCTCTCAAGCAAACAAAAGTTATCATAATTTGAACAAGTCCAACTTCATAGTTGACATGAAACGGGAAAAGAAGAAAAAAAACAAGCGCAAATACAATAAACAAAAAACCAATTAATATACAAACAACAAAGAAACTAATATAATGGTACAGATTTTTCCTTCTCTTTCCAATGCTAGAAAGGCTTTCCGGTCTTTCTTTAACTATCAACGAAGACCAAAGAAGACCTCTACATTGAATAAGAATGTAAACAAAAAGGAATCGAGAATGTTTAAATCATGGTGGCAACTTGCAGGAAGAAACTACTAATAATACTCTATAATCATGAGTTTAAGTTTAACACTATATATGTACGCTCTTGTTAATGGAGAATGAGTAACCACAATAGCTTCTGCATTTCTCACTGCAAAACCCAAATTGTGTTCACATACCATATGTTGTTTTTTGGTGAGTTTATGCTGATTTTGAATTCATGGCTGGTTTTGTTTCAAGTTTGACAATCAACTTTACTGACCAATCAGCACTTCTAGCAATCAGAGACCACTTGACCTTTGATTCAAATAACACATTAACAAATAACTGGACAGTCGGAACTTCCTACTGACTTGGATTGGGGTATTTTGCAGCAAAAGCAAACACAGAGTAACCACCTTGAACCTAAGATGACCTTGAAGGCGTATTCCACCATATATATAAAATTTGTCCTTCCTTGTGCTGCTGATCTTCATAACAACAGCATCAGTGGAAATATGCAAGACGATATTGGCAAGTTATGCCGGTTGAAGCATTGAAATGAGAACAACATGTTTAACTGAACAAATCCGTCTTCCATTGGCAACATCACTATGCTAGAAGTGTTGGATTTGGGATTTGTGAACAACAGATTCAACAGAACAATTCCTTCTTCCATTGGCAACATCACTTTGGTAAAAGTGTTGGATTTGGGGCACAACCAATTCAGTGGAAGTATACCTAAAGAGCACGGGAATGTTCTCTGAAAATCTTCACGATGATACTTTCGTAAATCTTAAAAACTTTACAAGGTTAATTTTTCTAACAATAAAATCAGTGGATAGATACCATCTAGTTCATGGCACTCCAGATATGTTTTAAAGAATACCCGCTGTAAACAGTATGTTTACAAAAGATATCTCGAGCAATATGCGCAATTTACTGAAGCTTAAGGTTATACGCCTCACTGCTAACAACTTAACCGTTTCGATTCCTGCTTCATTAGCTAAATTTCCACATTGACATTCATTTCCGTTGGAGGAAACAGAATCTCGGGTATATTCCTGACGAAATGGGACAGCTCAAGCATTTGGAGGTAAATACCTATAGAACTTCTCAATATCTCCTCCTAAGAACTTCTTTTTTGGCGCTTGTTTAGATTAGAAAGGGAAATTCCTGCCAGTGGCAGTCCTGATCTTAAAATACTATTCTAAGGGAGAATTAGGTCTTCATGTAAACAAGCTCACAGGCTTGGTACCCAATTGCACGAACAATCTCAGTCAGCTACAAACACTTTCTCTACAATCCAATTCATTATCTGGACCAATACCATCAGTTTGTTCAGTTTCTACATCTCGCATTTCTAAACACATTGACTAGTTCTCTTGATGGAATTCTACAATTGGAAGCAGGGAAGTTGATCACTGTGGAAGAATTAGATCTAACAATGAATAAATTGTCAGGTAATATTCCTAGCAATATAGGTTACCAACGCTTGTCAAAGAACTCGTCTCAAGGATCTATTTCGGAATCATTTGCTAAACTAATAGCTTAGAAAGCATGGAGCTCTTTTGTAGTAACCTCTCTGGCCTGATTTCTGGTTCCTTCAAGGCACTTGTAAATTTCATCTTTCAATAAGCTCCAACGAGAAATTCCCCAAGGGTGGACCTTTTTCAAATTTAAGAACTCAATCATTAACAGGAAACTACGCACTGTGTGGTGGTGCACTAAATCTACCAATAGTGAACAGCTAGACATCTATAATCTATTTGTAACTTGGACAACCGCTGACGATATAACTTCAGAAAATGAAACAAGCACTAAGCACCTAGTCTAAGTTTTACGACCTCCAAAAAAGCTGTGAGCGCTAAAATTTTGTGAAGTGTCTTGATCAATACATAATATTCATTCCTAAAATAAAGAAGGCCCACTTTAGTTTAGGGGAGCAAAAAGAACATTTGCCAGTACTAACTACAAGCCAAGCAGGACTCTCATCTCTCTTTTTAATCCTCCCAAACCCACTTCAGAAAGTGTCTCATAATAACTAGTAATCATATGTAGAAACTGACCACTGTTAGCACTACATTTTGTAAATTTCACGCATTTCTAAACTTGGGTGTGAGATCTAGGCATCAATATGTGTTGTTTCATAGTTGCCCTTCTAAGAGGATCAAAAACATGCTTCGGGTATTTATAGCCTTGAAACTGACTTCTTGGGTCCTTCACCAAATGGCATAAGGAGATTGGAAATTTTGCATTCGCGAGAAATGCAGGATTCTCTCAGAGAATATCATACTAAATATGGTCATAAGTGGTGTTACAACATGTCCTTTAACCAAGTACAAAGTTCTGTACTTTCACAAAGTTCAGTATCAAAATAATTCTTATATAAAAAACAAACTGACCATATAAGAACGTCATTCCACGTGAATTTTAAGGAATGCATGGAATCAAATAATACATACGTAGCACCAAAAATTCACACACCTGGAATTATTCTGACGTGGCAAGAGCTGAATGCAGAACTTCTTCGAGGTACTTTTCAGCAGCTGCATATTGCCTTCGTTTTTCCTCAATTGCTAAAGCAGCAAGAGCTTTATCCTGAAAAGAGGAAAATTTATTGAGATATAATACATAGTCAAAGTGAATTTAGTGTAAACCATCGTACAAGAGGCTGAGACTAGAAAATACAGGAGGTAAGTCTTGGTAGCTTCTCAAGGTATCCATGATAGGCTTTGTCTTTTTCACCAACTCCTTTCGGTGTTCATCCATTTCAACCAATTCACCATGGCTGATATCTGATGTGTAACCCACACGATTGAGTAATGCCTGCCTCAAAGAGATTCCCAAGTATTGTTATATTATATTTAAGAAAGCTCTGAATAGCAGAAAGTACATCCGCAATTGTAAACAAACAATTCAAAATGGCCATCTAGAACTAATGATCTAGTATCATATAAAGGGAAAAAACAGAATCTACCTTCACCAATCTTACTTAGTTACTTATAATAAATTAAAGTAATGACAACATTCTATTTGTAATGTCCTTTCCTTTCTTAAGCATGTATCCAAATGGATAAGTATGTCAACAACCATAACTTCTGATCTAATTCATTGCTAGCATCTATTAGAATTTTATTAGATTTCAACCTCAACAGACAGTAATATGCATCCGTAGACGGAATATCTATGCATGAGTATACGAGTGCTATATATGCTGATGAAATGTTGGGTGGTATTCAATAGGACGTTTTGTAACACAGCACATGAATCCAATAGCAAATTTATATAGTTTAGAAGTCAGTACATATATTGGAGGATTTATCTGTCATGGCATTTCAAATCCCTCAAAACACATATCACAAAACACAATACTTTAATGTGCTTGTAACAATGCGGAAGAGACCAGAAGGGCACTGGACTCTGTTATTTTTTTTTAAAGTAGATCCTCATTTATTAGCTAAATCAAATAGATATGTAACTTCATTTGAGATGGCTAATATAAAATGGATTCATTAGATTTGTTACCTTCCCAATTGTTTGAAGTTGTTGATTTATAATCTTTGCATATTGTTTGGTACTTTGGTCGCCTTTCAGAAATATGATTATGAATGCCCACATGAGATGAATGAACAAGAAAAGAGAGAGAAGGAGAGGATGTGAATGCATACCTTATAATTAGAAAACTGCTGCAAGTACTGACACTCTTTTGAAAGCATAATTGTCAAATTAGTTTTCCAATGATTCATTTGACCTTCACAAGTAGCCACATCATCTTCCAACTGTCCAAGTGTTCTGCAAATACACAGCGTATTCAATTAGAACTATAAGCTTTCATAATGCAGTTCATATAAGGAATTTGAAACTTCATTAGTTTTTACTGCATCAACTTATACCGAGAAAGACAACCTTTTCAAATATGTTAGTCTAGAAATAGCTTTGCGAGTGTAATCCAGTAAAACTTTGGACTCCTTTTGTACATTTGCCCTTTTCTCCTCTACTCCACTCTTCCTCAAAGAAATATCAGCCATTGCTACTAGAAAACTGAAACCCAGGTACCAAACATAAGACAAAATTATCCACTTTAGTCCAAATTTCATTAATATATGAAACCCGGAGATAAAAAAGAGGGGGGGAAGCAAAAAAATAATTACCTGCTCATTTCAGTATCTCTTATATTCAACAAATTTGCAACATTCGCAACAACTTGTACAGATGTAACTGCATTTGGTGGTAAACCTTCTTGTGCCAACCCTATACTTTGTAAAATTTCTCTAATCCTCGCCGCTGTAAATGACCACACGTTTAATCACTTTTCAGGGTTTGGTATAAGAATTACATAAAAAATACAAAAATAAAAAAAATAATAAAAAACCTTGAGAACGATACTCCATTGCTTTCTGACGAAGATCTGAAGCAACAATTCCAGCAGCTTGAGTCTTAGCTTGAGAAATACAAGCAAGAGAATGTAAATGTGAAATACTTCTAGTAGTATATTCAAAATCCGGTACATCTTTTCCAACAGATTCAAATTGAGAAACAAGCCAAGATTTTACTTCCGCAATTCTTGCACTATCAAATCCACTTTTCCCTTCATTTACAGGATGATCTCCAAGATCGCTCATCTTTACAGTTCGTACAAGTTCCCTCCGGACCGAGGGATTTTATGTTTTCCGATTTTGGGGTTTTATGAATAACTTACACCAGTTTTTAAACCAAGCCTGTTATAGGTGCGGCAAGTTTTATTAGAGAGGCGGCAATTTAATAGGACAAAAAGAGTTATTACATGGTAATTCAAGTGCTCCATAAAAAAAATTGAAAATGACTACTTAATCCTTACATAGTTTCGTGTTGATAATTTAGTTTAGTATTCGTGATTAAGTTTCACTTCAATTAACTTTAAATCAAAACAAAATCAGATTTTAGAGTTCTTTTTTTTTTTTAAAGTTTAAAGATGGTAGAGATGTTTTAACCCAAAGTGAAGGTCAATTTCAATCAATTGAAGAAATTAAGCAACAAAGTGAAGAACCAGTGCCTGAAAATGACTATGTATACTTCTAAATTAGTCCCAACTAGCTTTTTGTTGCTCAAATACGTAAAAAATTCAACTTTTTTACATTTCCAGAGCTAATTACGGTTGGAATTTTGCTCGTAGCCAACAGTAAATCATAGTTACGGTTCGTAAAAGATGAACTACCAACCGTAACTGGTTAAATTTGGGGAAAACCCAAGCGTAAAACCAGTTACGGTTGGTAACTAAATGCTTGATACGAACCGTAACCCAGTTACGGTTAGTAACCAAATGCTTGATACCAATCGTAACTGAGTTACGATTCGTAACGAAATGCTCGATACAATTACGGTTCGTAAACTAAAATAGTTACCAGCCGTAACTGAAGAAAATTCTCAGATATAAGAACATACGGTTGGTAATTGAACTATTACCAACCATAACAACATCAAAATCTCCAGTTACGGTTCGAATAGAGTTAAAATCAACCGTAACTCACATAAACCCAGAAACTTCAATTTCAAGTTTCATCTAAAACCCTAATTTTTGATAGAAATTAAACTTAAGTCGGACAAAATTAACTAAACCCTAACTGGATTTTTCAAAATATACCTCATATAAGTAATTACACTACACTTGATTAATTTTCGAATCATCGACTAATCGAAGAAGATGAAGTTTTCAGTTTTAATGGACGTTACGGTTGATGGGAGGAGGAGAAGAAAAGAAGAAAGAAAATAAATTTTCAATTTAGTTTTGATTTAGGTTAAAAAATGGGAAGGGTAAACTAGACAATTTACAAAACCATTTGGACATCCCCTAACCAACTAGATGGACATTATTATCACACTGTCGCCTCTCTAATAAAACCCGCCGCCCCTATAACTGGATTGTTTTAAACAGGTGCAAACGATTTTGGGGTTTATAATATATATTCTTGTACAAGCTTTTACCTAGCAAATGTTTGCGAAAGTTTTCTTTTTGTTTTACTTTTTGACAAATATTCATTCTTTTTTTAAAAAATATGTGGGATATAAATTGGGATACTCCGACTCTCTGAGTTTTTTTTTTCTTTTTTTTTTTTATGGAATAAGGTCATATATTAACTATCAAACAAAGTACGTGAGGTTTAAAATTTCATTTTTATCAAAAACATTAGAATCTATGCTAGTTTTATGAACTTTTTGACTAATGTTATTCGAAGTGTGTTGAAGCTTTTTAATCCTTGCTTCCTTAGCAATATAGTTCGCTGCTGAGTTGTTCTTCCTCTTGATATATTTCACTTTAGCTTGAGGTAGTTCGCCCAATATTTTCCTGATTTCCTGCAAGGTATTTTCAGTTGACCACGAATAGTATGTGGTAACCTTATTTAAGTTGTCTGTCAAAGCTTTACAGTCGGAAACTATTACTACACTTGATAAAATGTTTTCCTTTAGCCACGTAATCGCCTTTAATAAAAAAAATTCTTCTGCATGGAAAGATGATGTAGCCAACTCCGAACACGTTGATATGTGCATGAAGGTTTCTTATTTTGTTGAGTATAGAATGAATGCATATCCCATCGACAAATCTTCTTTCTTAAAAGGAGCGTCAGTGAATATTATCCAGTCAACATTTAAATTGGACCAAGAGAAGCTGGTTGGATATTTCCGATGAGTATTCAAATTACTTTGAATAGTATTTGGCGGGGAGGATTGTAGGAAAATATTGATCTGCCCTATTAGGTTAATCGGATTAGGGATAATTTTTTGAAATACTACTGAGCATCTGTATTTCCAGATGAACCAAAGGATGGTTGAAATTTTTACTTGGAACTGGCTTAACTTATCCTCCGTAATCCACAATTTAACCCAGGAAATAATTGTATTGGGATTGTGACTGGTAATAATATTATTAAGAGATAGACCAAACCAAACGGCTCTTGCAAACGGGCACTTGCAGGAAAGATGTAGTTTCGTCTCCTGCTCTTGATTATTACATAAATTGGCACATCGTGTCAATGTCCTTATTATGTGCGCCTAGTCTAGCAGAGATTGGGAGGACTTTTGGCGACAGTTTCCATATGAAAAGTCTTATTCTTGGAATTGCTTGGATTTTCCAAATCTTACTCCATGGAAAGTCTAGGCTAATATTAGTGTCTTGATCCTGATTGGCTAGAAAATTATAAACATTTTTGGCCGTGAATTTTCCGGAATGGTGATGGAGCCATCTGATAATGTCTTTTTCTTGATTCCTTGGATTTAGAGCTTGTATTTTAATCCTATCATATGAGGAGAAGTATTTATTTAACTTTACCTTATCCCACGTATTTTGGTCAGTAATTAGTTCTTGAACTCTTGTTGGTGCCTGTTCTTGCGTACTCGGTACTATTTGAATTATATATGAGTTAGGAATCCATCTGTCTTCCCAAATCTTCACCGAAGCTCCGTTTTTGAATTGCCAAACGTAGTTTCTTTTTATAAGCTCTAATCCTTTTTTGAATACTGGTCCATATCCAAGACAAATTCGAAGTTCTTGACTTTTCTAGAGGGTGCGAGTTCGGGAAATATTTTGCTTTCAGAAGTTTGACCCATAGTTGGTATTGTTCAGTCACCAGTCTACTAGCCAGTTTAGTGAGGAGAGCCACATTGAAATGATGAGGATTTTTAATTCCTAGACCACCTTGGGAAATGGGTTTGCAAATACCCTTCCAAGCTTTCATAAATCCTCATTTTCTTTTCTGCCCATCTTTTTTCCACCAGAAATTTCTCTGAATTTTGCCGAGTTGATCAAGAGTTTCTTTTGGCAGAGCAAGAACTTGCATTTGATAGGTTGGATAAGATTGAAGGATAGATTTTATCACGATAGTCCTGCCTGCTTGAGACAAGAGTTTAGACTTCCAACCTTGTAAAGTAGAATAGTATCTCTGAAGGAGAGGTTCAAATTGGATTTTTGGTTCTTATCAAAGAAAAGCGGAGTACCCAGGTATCTATCATTTTTGGTCATCATCGGAATTTTTAGGATTTTTGCTAGAATCTTCGCATGTTTCGGATGAATTTTTGGGCTGAAGTAGACGCTGGATTTTTGAAGGTTGACCATCTGGCCAGTAATGTTCCCAAAAAGTTGTAATATCTCTAACAAACTCTTTGCTTCCCCCAGATCTGCTTTTGTGAATAAGAAACATTCGTATGCAAAAAATAGGTGGGAAATAATGGTAGCCTTATTGTTGATTTGGAATCCCGAGATTTTCTTCTCCATAATGACCTTTTCCAGGAGCCTGAAAAGAATTTCCATACAAATTAGGAACAGGTGCAGAGATAAAGGATCTCCTTGTCTTAAACCTAGCGAAATGTTGGAAGAAGGACCCGGGAATCCGTTTAGAATGACCGAAAAGGAGGTTGTAGATATGCACTGCAGAATGAGATTTGTTCAGTCTTTCGAGAACCCAAAATCTAAAGAGGACTTTCTCAATAAAAGTCCATTACACCCTATCAAAAGCTTTCGATAGATCTAGCTTTAAGCCAAGAACCCCCTTTTTTTCTTGGAAGTTTTCATTGAGTGGATGAGTTCATGAGCAATTATGATGTTATCAGTTATTTGTCGGCTTGGGAGAAAATCCGATTGTTTGGGAGAGATTAACTTGCCGAGAATGAGCCTATTAGCTAAGATTTTTGATATTATTTTATAAATTGTATTACTCGAGCTAATAGGTCTGAAATCTCCCGGCATTTGAGGGGTGGAAGTTTTTGGGATGAGAGTTATGAAGGAATGATTAAACTCTTTGTCAAGAACGCCCGAACGAAAAAATTCCTGGACTGAGTCAATAATATTTTTTCCCAAAATGTCCTTGGCTTTAAAGAAACCCGGTTGGAAGCCATCTGGGCCCAGGGCTCCCCATTGGTTCAAGTTAGAAAGGGTGTGCCAAATTTCTTCTTTGGAGGGTATAAGAGTCGGGGAATTATTTTCTTCATAGGAGATGCACGGATTTATGATGTTTGATAGATCAAACTTTGAATCATTGTTCTGGGACGAGCCTATCAGTTGAAAATGTTTGATCAGAAGCGAGTTGATTTGGTCTCTATCAGTAAGCCAAAGCCCATAAGGCTCTTTAAGGGAATTAATCGCATTAATACTTTTCCTATTAAAGGCGGAGGCATGAAAGTATTCCGTATTCTGATAATATTATTTGAAGAATTTTTCCCTAGAAATTTGATGATAATAATCATTTTTTATTTTGTACCACTTTCCTAGCTCAGCTTGGAGATTTCGTATTTTTACTATCTCTTTCGAAATGTTTCCGGATCTATGGATGCTGTCAATTTTATTGTTTAGGGATTTTATATGTTTATGGATGTTCCCAAAGGTATCTGAGTTAAATAGAGCTCAGTTTTGTCGAAGGAGGAGACTTTAATTACTGAAATGACTATGTTACCCTTTCTCACGTAAAACACAAAACCTAATTCTTAAAAAATCCTCTCCGTACCTTTAAAATTTATTTGTCCTTATGGTTTCTAATCAAATTTAAAAGAGTGAGTTTACATTCACCGAAAATTTCACTTCAAATTGTACCGAGATGGGATCGCACGGATGGTGTGATGCGTGCTTAGCATCAAGATTAGTATGGGCAGATGTGGGCCCAATGTTCTGTGTCACTCGGTGACCATTTCAGTGAAGCACCAAAGTTAATCTAGAGTTTCCGAATTTAAAATTTCTGATCAAACCTAAAACTAAAGGAAAAGTTTCATCAAATCACTGATCGGGAAGAATAAGACGATCAATTTCACGCTCATACAGTCGATATTGTTTGGATAATGAATGTCATGCCGGCTGTTCCCGTTGGTATATATTGGTGGTTAGATGTCGACATATATTTTTTATGGATGCTTGAGAGCCTTCTCTTATGACATAAGGTCACTCAAACTAGATCAAAGTATCGACAAATTGTGATCATCCATTGTTAACAGACTACGTTATGTGTATGATCGATCATAAGTGAAATCAAGTTTGTGATGTGCAGGTACAATTGAAGGCAATTGAAGAATTGAAGACAATAAGATTTTTCTGATTGGTTTTTCTCATCTCTTGAATTTGTGCACACATCTTGATCTGCTGGGATCCGACTGAGATATAATTTATCTTTGATAGATTTAATCAAATAGTCGTATAGAACGACAACTATCATTTGGTGGTATTCTTCAGTATCTGAATCTGATAGTTGTGAATCTGGATCTGATTATTTCGGATCTTGATTGATCTTACCAGACAAAGGAGTTTACTTGTTTAAACGAAAGAGCCTTTGTCAAAACTCTACATATTTTTATTCTTAAATATTGATAGAGGAGTTACCAAATAACTTTGTTCCTTTACTGTTTGAAATCCGATCAAAAGGAGTTGAGTGCTTAAGGCTTTACATCGGTAAAGCAATTCGAGATAATGATTTATGTCTTGGAATTCACATGCGTTGACCGAACGGTTGTAGGCGCAGGGATACTGATGGAACTACGTAACTAGGGGTAGATTACTTGATATCAACTGTACGAAGTTGGGCTTTGTTCTTTGTTTAATGGCTTAATTCTGAGAGTATTTCAAACTGGACTAGGTCCCCGTTTTTTTTGCATTTGTGGTTTCCTCGTTAACAAATTTTTGTTGTGTGATTTACCTTTAATTTTCATAATTATAATTATTATACTATAATTAAAAGTAAATACACTAGTACATTAATCCAAGACACTTAATTGTGATCATATAGTATATCGGTTTCATCCTATAGTATATGTTGTTGTCGTATTGTCTCAACTTTGTCCGTAGACGATCACACTTGGTATCAGACTTATAGGTTGAAACGAAAAGATTGTAGTGTAGTTGAGTACCCTCGTCATTTCAAAGCCACCTTAGAGACTAAGAGTAATCAGACAGAAAAAACCCATAAATTTTGGTCAAACACATGACCAATTTTAATACGAATAGAGTTAAGCCAAAGGATTTAGCTGCATCATGTTTCACGAACTCAGAGATAACATGATAAATAATGACAACGATGAGTATTCTAAATAAAACCCGAACCGTTATATATCTTTTTAGTAACTGGTGAATCAATGTGTTTTCTTCCATGATACAACCTCAATCAAGTTATGATTACTGAAAACAATGATTGTAATAAAAGTGGCAGCTCCCTGAACATTTCCAATATATAAAACTTCGTAAAGCAAGTACAAACCTATTATACTTAATAAGATGTAGGAAACCGGCATTAGACAATAAGACATGCACCAAACTTCAAATGATTTATGAATTCTTTTAAAAGAAAGTTCTTATACTATATCTGTTGTTTTAAAGTTATCTGGCACTATAACCTTCTGTTGAGTGTCACGCTAGGGGTTTAACCGGTGGTAAGTGGAGGTGATCTTAGTGTGGAAGTCTTCCATAGTCAGAGGGAAACAAATAAAGGAGAAAGATTTAGGGTTTTTTTGGAGATAGTTGAGAAAAAGAAATTGAGGAAAAATATTTGCAGAGAAAAAAATAGAGAATTTTTCTTAGAGTTTTGGGAGATAGTTGGAGATACAGAAGCAGATGAGAAATATTTGCAGAGAAAAAATGGAGTAGAGTAAAAGGTTAAGGTTTGGAGATAGATGAAGATAAATAAGTTGGAGGATAAATATTTGGAAAGAGAAAAATGGAATACGATAATACAAAACGGATGGGGCTATGTTCGATCATAGCTCGGTTGAACCCACCAAGCATTGTTATGTTAAGTTTGTTTGTCATATTTTAGTATCAAAACTCATTTAGAGTCACTTGATTAAATACTAGAGTCAACTTCGTTTAGGTTAGACTAGAAAGTCTAGGAATGTTGAGACATACAAGTATTACTCCGAAGACCTGAAGAATGAGAAGAAGTAACGACTGCAACGAAGACTCATCCTCCCACTTGAGGTTAGTAATACTTACTTGACTTGTTTTCATTCCTAACATATCTTTCAAGTTGTATTATATTGAAAACATAACACGCGAAACTGTATATACATAGTACTATAGTGATTATACTTAGTCATATCATTATGATCAAAGTGTCAAGGAATTATATTGAATTACGAAGTATAAAGCTTATCTTTTGAACTTCGTAAATACGACATCAACATAATCTATGTATTTAATTACTTGATTATGTGTAGGATATAGTTGTGATTTCATCCTAGAAAACTATGTACTATTACATAGGTTTAAAGAAGTAGATGCATGAACATGATTCATAATCGAAAAAGATATCATGTTGATTTGGTTCTTTATTGAATATATTTTGGATGACCAATACAAGATGACAAGGTAGAACCTATCTTAACTTATGTTAAGAATTGAGGTATAATCGGTCATAGCCTATAATGTGTAGCATCTTGTAATCGGTCACAATCTACTTTGTAAAGCAAGATGTAACGGTCACAAGCTACATTGGGAAGTTAGTTGTAATCGGTCACAAGCTACTTTGGGAAGCAAGGTGTAACTGATCACAAGCTAATTTGGGAAGTAAGGTGTAACCAATCACAAGCTACTTTGGAAAGCATGGTATAACCGGTCACAATCTATTTTAGGAAGCATGGTACAACTTAAATTGTGAGTCATGGTATTACCAATCCCAAGTAGCAAAAATGAGTTTCCAATATTCACATATCTCTTTATGTTTTGTGTGACTTTAGTGTTTGTTAGGAAAAACTTATAGATGTCGACATTATTTGAATATGTACATCACTCTTATCATTAATTGTTCAAAGATATTACTTGATGCTCAAGGTGATCCCAAACTGAAATATTGAATTACTAGCAGTTAAAGCATATCCTCTGGAAAAGGTTATTAGTTAATGTGCAAAACTAATAATATAAATTTTCTAAGAAAGATTTCATAAATATGGTTTGGAATTTAATTGGAAATAGGGAAACTGAAATTAGGTACTTTAATATATTAATGAATATCTTGATGAAAAAGCGGGGGTCTAACAACGCCACCCAATATTTCGCTTAGCAATCTGTATGGACAAACTCGAATATACTTTTAAGAGAATCAACAAGACTCTATCAATAAAAAGTACATCAACGAGTTTATATCTCTCTCTCTTGATTTGATTTCCTCAAACAGAAACTGCGAGTACTAATCAAATACAAGGAATAACTTGGATGGTACCAAAGACCAATATTCAAGTGTCAATCAATATCAATCAATAACCGTTAGGTCGGATTCTCCAATTGATTGAATTAACACACAACCTGTATTGTTTCAATTATAACAAATATAATGCGGAAATATAAATAACACAGACACCAAAATTTTGTTAACGAGGAAACCGCAAATGCAGAAAAAACCCCGGGACCTAGTCCAGATTGAACACACGCTGTATTAAGGTGCTACAGACACTAGCCTACTCCAAGCTAACTTCAGACTGGACTATAGTTGATCCCCAATCAGTCTCCCCCTGATCCAAGGTACAATTGTACTCCCTAGGCCTCTGATCCCAGACGGATGCTGCGCACTTGATTCCCTTAGATGATCTCACCCACAACTAAGAGTTGCTACGACCCAAAATCGCAGGCTTGGACAATAAACAAATCTATCTCCCACAGACAAGTCTATCAGAGGATCAATCTGTCTCCCACAGAAAAACCCTAAAGTTTTTGTTTTGTCTTTTGATAATAATCAAGGTGAACAGGAACCAATTGATAATCCAGTCTTATATTCCCGAAGAACAACCTAGATAAATCAATCACCTCACAACAATCTTAATCGTATGGTAGCGGAACAAGATGTTGCAGAATCACAAACAATGAGACGAAGATGTTTGTGACTACTTTTTATATCTTGCCTATCGGAGATATCAATCTCAGGCCAATCAATCTGATTGTACTCGTACGATAGAAGATGCAAGATCAGATCACACAACTACGATAAAAGTAGTATCGGTCTGGCTTCACAATCCCAATGAAGTTTTTAAGTCGTTAACCTGGTTTTAGAATAAGAAAACCAAAGGTTAAAGGAGAAACGACTCCAACACGCAAACTAGTATCACACGTGAGGTGTAGGGATTAGTTTTGCAGAGTTGCTAGATGTCCCCTTATATAGTCTTTCAAATCAGGGTTTCGCCATGGTCACAAAGCAAACAATATCCACCGTTAGATGAAAACCTTATTTAGATAATATTTCTCAACCGTTAGATCGAAAACTTAGCTTGTTATACACAAATGAAATGCACGCTTCTAGGTTTGTTAACCATACCCAAATGTGTACATTGTTGGTTCAACAATAGTTAACCAAAAGGTTAGCCATATGAGCATTTCATACCAACCATATTCTTCTTCACCATAACTAGTTCAAATGACTCAAATGAACTAGTTAGAGAGTTGTTCAATTGCAAGGAAATCTTATGTACTATACAAGACATAATTGAAGCAAAGATGATTTGATTCACTCGAATCGGTTCATGAACTTTATAGCCACGGTTTGAAAATTGCATTCCTTAGTCTTTATAAGTTTAAGTTCAGAAATTATCTTCAGATATATAACCTTCTTAAGTTCGCACACTAGGTTCGCGGACTTAAGCAACCCGGCAGAGTTTACAAACTCCAGCAGAAAAGCTCGGCAAATACTTTCCGCCGGTTCACGGACTGGTACTCACGCAACAAGTTTGTCAACTCCGGCAGAATTTCTCGGTATGAGAAGTTTGGTAGTTCGCGGACTGAGTTCGCGGACTTGGTAACAAGCCATTCTTCCGGTTTCTCTTGATCAACAAAATTCGCAAACTTTGGTTCAAGGGATAGTACTTATGCACATATGTGTTTCCACAACAATACTTATGTCCATCATTGGTTACGTAATCTAAACTCTCATTCCAACCATTGAAACATTCTTAGAGGACGTTATACAGTTGTTACACCATTTCTAGTCAAAACAATTTTCAAAGTGATTGAAACATATCATGACTTTCGTCACTAGGTAAAGATAAACATGGTCGAAGTAAAACGCTTACCAACACATATTTCGAGATATAGATAGGCGAGGTATACTCAGCTCGAAATACCAAATGTGTATAATCCAAGTCTATATATAGGATATGACTTTTTGTCTCAATAAGTAGGAGATAGAGTAGATAGACTTTTGAGTGACAGATAAGTTCAAGTCTTCACATACCTTTTTGTCGAGAAGTTCCACCGGTTCCATGAGTAGTTATTCTTCTTGTATGATGAATCTCCATGAAGTCCTTGAGCTCAACTACACTTTCTATCCTAGTCCGAGACTTAGCTATAATAGACTAGAAATCAAGACTTATAGTTTTTATCACTAACATTGAAAAACATGTTTGAGATATCAACGCATGCGAGTTCGACCGAGCAATGCTCTAACAATCTACTCCTTTGTCAATTTTAGTGACAAAACTATCAATACATATGGAATACAAAAAAGATAAAGAAACTTTAGTAGATCCTATTCCACATGTCTAATATTCAACATTCCTCGAAATTTTCGTCACTTCCAAGTACTCCAATGATCCCAAAGGTTGTAAGTTTAGCATCACCGTTGTTGAAGATTCGTAGCTATAACAATGATAAAGCATCGGTCTCGATCATTGTTATACAATGTCATAGTATTATTACACAGTGTCAAAGTCCAATTGTATCACAACTTCAACAATAATACTATGGTGATATGTATCACTCTCCCTTAGTCAATACTCCATCTCACATGGAAACCACTCCCCCTTACACAATGATCCGAAAACCATATGTATTTGTAGTGTGAACTACGTATTAATTCTCCCCCTTTTTGTTAATAAAATTGGCAAAGGTACAAGAACGGGAGTGAAATTTTCGTAAGAGACATTTCGTGACTAAAAGAAAAAAAAATACATACCATCTAATTTAGATGCAATCATATAGCCGAAGCTAATAGCATTCATCAAGGAGTTTAAAGATACATGATAACCCCTTTAAAATTCCACAGCCGCAAACCCCTCAAGATATGACCATTAAGTACAAGTTCAAAAGAACTCTCCCCCATTTGATGTCATTCCCAAGGGAACAACAAGAGCAACCTTAATTTCAAAAGAAAAGAAGAATTTTGATTGGACACGAAAAACCATGATAATGATTTTCTATATCCAAAAACTCAATCAAATTAATCACAAGTAAACCCATGATTAATTTAATCGGAATACACAATCAAATTAAACACAAAAGTGATCAACTTAATTGATTATGCTCGACATAAGAGGATTTACGGAGCATACAACTAACATAACCATTAGAAAATGAACATGATAGTCGTTCATATACTCAACATAAAATCTTATGGAGTATAAAAATACTCAACTAGATTAATTACAAGAGAAACCATAATTAATCTAATTGGAATACACAACCAAACCAATTACAAAAGTAATCAATTTAATTGTCATTTGTTTTGCTCGACATAAAAAAACTTATGGAGCAATAACTAAATAACCAAACAAGATGATTAATTTAGTTCAAGAATGCTCAACAAAAAGTACCTTACGGAACAACCAAAAAACATAATCAAAAATTAATCAACTTGGTTGTATCGTGCTCAATATAAGACACATTATGGAGCCTCACAGTATTACATAAAATATGGATCGGTGAAGATCAATACTGTGGAATACACAAGGATTCATTCTACCTTCCATCACTATTTGCATAACGGTATTTAATAGACATAATCCTTGAACACAAAAGATTTTAACCTATCTTTCATCAAAGAATTGACAATATTGGCTTAACTTTTGTATATGTCAAAAGTATATTCATCCTTAAATCAATACATGAATACCGATCATAAACGACTTTACTTTTGATAAAATATGGGACAACATAGTTCACGGACGTAAACACCAATATCCCATAACAAATTGCAATATAACAAATCACAAAGATTAAATACTGCAAACCATCATCCTCCAAATATTTTTAGAATTTAAACCAATAAACCTAAAAAAGAACAAGAAGATGAAAATAATAGATATGTATAGTCACAATCATTGCTGTTCGAGCACTAGTTATTCTTCCAACTAAACCAAAAAGAAGACATACTAGGCAACAAATAAAACTCAGTTTTCCTTGATGATTTCATACCTCTGGAATGGTCCATCGAAATAGGAGTCATTGATATCCTTGATTTTGTTGAGACACCATGTTCATGAGTCAGAACGTTAGTTTTTCGATCAACAATGCAAACAGAGTGTCGAGCCTTAGCGCAGTCAAGAATAACTTTCTTCTGATTCCTGATCAAGATATTCTGAGTACTAAGGATTTTTTCTTGTCCATCAATAAGCTGGTTTATCTGCAGTTGAAGGTTACCAAGTTCGTTCTTTACTTCATTCTGAACGAGAATTAAATCCTTGACAGATTATCCAACCCAAGAGTTATACTCTTTCCTTTCAAGCATCTTCTCCAGAATAAACTCTTGATCAGGATCACTTCCTTTGAGATCATCCTCTATAATAGGGTTAACTTCTTCTTTGGGAACAATTTCCATTGAGTTCTTTTCTTGAAGATTAATGAACACATATATGAAATATATATATGTTCAAGTGTACACCTTATATGGAAACCCTAGAGTTCCTTGAGGATATATGGACGTTCGTGGACTAAGCCATATGCCAAAGAATGGACCCAACCAGGAAAACTGCATACTCTGTCGCTTTCAAAAAATTTCAACCCTAAAAAAGAAAGGTCACGGTGAAGAAGGAAGGAAATACTAAAAACTCACATCAAGAGATATCAAACATACAAACTAATGGAACTCAGCTAATTACTTGAGCATCTCTCAAACATCATCCTTGTATCTCTCAAGTTAGATGCACGAATGGAACTTTCTGCTACTAGGTAGCAGAGGGAGACATAGTCTCACCATGAGTTTTGAGAGAGTATTTGTGATTTCCACCTGGTTATCTGATATCAGCATTTCTTGTCTTCCCATGGTAGTTTCCATTTTTAAGGAAATTTCTCATGGCTCTGAAAGCTCAAGAGAAGGAGATTTCTGATTACTGAGTCTAGGACCTCTAGAGATTGGTTCAAGAGGATTTTTCGAGATGGGTTTCCAAACTCTAGACTTATATTCACCAGAGTTGTTATTATATTCATCAGCAGCATAAGACATTATACCACTACAATGCACAGAAGTCCTATAATGATTCCTAGGAAGGAGATCATTTTTATAAGATGTATGGTGTTTTGTGAGCACGAGATTCACTGCAGTAGTCGACTGACTATTCACCCCATTGACAGTGGAAAGAAGCAAATTACGAAGTTTAGAAATTTGTTTCTTCCTGGCAAAACAACGGGTAGCATAGTGATTCCCTTTTCCACAAAAAGTACATGTTCGTGGAGAAGACGCAACAAACGGCATCTGTTTTAACTTTATAGCCCTGTGAGAAGATTGTAAGTTACATAAACTTTTCTCGACACAATCTTCTTTTGGAGGATATTTCTTCATGTATTGTATGTCAAGAGGAACAGTTGGAACAGAAGAATTTTTCTTTAAGACAGAGTTTTCCTTTTCCAAGGTTATACACTGTTCATGGGCTAGTGAAAGTGATGCATCTATCTTCTCTTTTTCAACACGAAGTCCGTCAAGATGCGTCTTGATCAAGCGTTTTTCTCTAATTGAGCCTTCTTTGATAACCTTTTCAAGATCACAAATCTTTTCACGTTGTAGATTATTCTCTTGAATAAGTTTTTCAATATCCTTAGAGAAGGACTCAATAATGTTATAGAGTACACATTCTCGATCAATAGACTTTTCAAATTCATCGATGAGTTGATCATGATTCTGAATATCAACAAACTCAGTAGAATTTTTGCGATTCTGGTGAGCTCCATTTCAGCTTTCGCCATTGTGTCCAATGTCTCATTGGAGGAAGAATGATCAACATAAGATGAAACAATCTTCCCACCTCGGGATTAAGAAGAATCAACTAAAGAACAATCCTTTGAGGTATTCTCGAGACAACTGACATAGTTGAAAGCTTTAGGAGGCATCCTGGTATGCGTAAGAGATTCTGTCCTCAGACTCAATTTGCTACAAACACATACTTGTAAGGTCTTGAACGTGTTTGCCTGATACGATACCAATTGAAAAAACGGGGGTCTAAAAATACCACCCAATATTTCTCTTAGCAATCTGTATGGACAAACTCGAATATACTTAAGAGAATAAACAAGACTCTATCAATTAAAAGTACATCAACGAGTTTATCTCTCTCTCTTGATTTGATTTCCTCAAACAGAAACTGCGAGTATTAATCAAATACAAGGAATAACTTGGATGATACCAAATACCAATATACAAGTGTCAATCAATATCAATCAACAACCGTTAGGTCGGATTCTCCAATTGATTGAACTAACGCACAATCTGTATTATTTCAATTATAACAAATATAATGCAGAAATAGAAATAACACAGACACCAGAATTTTGTTAACGAGGAAACCGCAAATACAAAAAAAACCCAGGACCTAGTCCAGATTGAACACACACTGTATTAAGCCGCTACAGACACTAGCCTAGTCCAAGCTAACTTCGGACTGGACTGTAGTTGAACCCCAATCAGTCTCCCACTGATCCAAGGTACAGTGGTACTCCCTACGCCTCTGATCCCAGCAGGATACTGCGCACTTTATTCCCTTAGCTGATCTCACCCACAACTAAGAGTTGCTACGACCCAAAATCGCAAGCTTTGACAATAAACAAATCTGTCTCCCACAAACAATTCTATCAAAGGATCAATCTGCCTCCCACAGAAAACCCCTAAAGTTTTTGTTCCGTCTTTTGATAATAATCAAGGAGAACAGGAACCAGTTGATAATCCGGTCTTATATTCCCGAAGAACAACCTAGATAAATCAATCACCTCACAACAATCTTAATCGTATGGTAGCGAAACAAGATGTTGTGGAATCACAAACAATGAGACGAAGATGTTTTTGATTACTTTTTATATCTTGCCTATCGGAGATATTAATCTCAAGCCAATCAATATGATTGTACTCCTACGATAGAAGATGCAAGATCAGATCACACAACTACGATAAAAGTAGTATCGGTCTGGCTTCACAATCCCAATGAAGTCTTTAAGTCGTTAACCTGGTTTTAGAAGAAGAAAACAAAAGGTTAAAGGAGAAACGACTCTAGCACAAAAACTAGTATCACACGTGAGGTGTGGGGATTAGTTTTGTAGAATTGCTAGATGTCTCCTTATATAGTCTTTCAAATCAGGGTTTCGCCTTGGTCACAAAGCAAACAATATCCACCGTTAGATGAAAACCTGATTTAGATTCAAGCTAATATTTCTCAACCGTTAGATCGAAAACTTAACTTCATATACACAAATGAAATGCACGCTTCTAGGTTTGTTAACCGTACCCAAACATATACATTGTTGGTTCAACAATAATTAACCAAAAGGTTAGCCATATGAGCATTTCATACCAACCATATTATTCTTCACCATAACTAGTTCAAATGACTCAAATGAACTAGTTAGAGAGTTGTTCAATTGCAAGAAAATCTTATGTACTACACAAGACAAAATTGAAGCAAAGATGATTTGATTCACTCGAATCGGTTCATGAACTTTATAGCCACGGTTTGCAAATTGCATTCCTTAGTCTTTATAAGTTTAAGTTCAGAAATCATCTTCAGATATATAACCTTCTTAAGTTCGCACACTAGGTTCGCGGACTTAAGCAACCGGGAAGAATTTACAAACTCCAGCAGAAAATCTCGTCAAAGACTTTCCGCCGGTTCGCGGACTGGTACTCACGCAACAATTTTGTCAACTCCAACATAATTTCTCGGGATGAGAAGTTTTGGCAGTTCGCGGACTTGGCAACAAGACATTCTTACGGTTTCTCTTGATCAACAAAGTTCCTAAACTTTGGTTCAAGGGATAGGACTTATGCACATACGTGTTTCCACAACAATACTTATGTCCATCATTGGTTATGTAATCTAAACTCTCATTCTAACCATTGAAACATTCTTAGAGGACGTTATACAGTTGTTACACCATTTCTCGTCAAAGCAATGTTTAAAGTGATTGAAACATATCATGACTTTCATCACTAGGTAACGATAAACATGGTCGAAGCGAAACGCTTACCAACACATATTTCGAGATATATATAGGCGAGGTGTACTCGGCTCGAAATACCAAATGTGTATAATCTAAGTCTATGTATAACATACGACTTTTTTTCTCAAGAAGTAGGAGATAGAGTAGATAGACTTTTGAGTGACAGATAAGTTCAAGTCTTCACATACTTTTTTGTCGAGAAGTTCCACCGGTTCCTTGAGTAGTTCTTCTTCTTGTATGATGAATCTCCATGAATTCCTTGATCTCAACTGTACTTTCTATCCTAGTCCAAGACTTAGCTATAGTAGACTAGAAATCAAGACTTGTAGTTTTTATCATTAACATTGACAAACATGCTTGAGATAGCAACGCATGCGAGTTCGACCGAGCAATGCTCTAACACTTGAGAATACTTCCAGTTTTGGAATTTCCTTGTTGCCCAAACAACCTTGGTCTATAAGTACTTGAGTTTTAATTTCTTACAAACTATCCTAAGATCCAAGCAAACTTCACTCGTTTAGTTTCTGGTGGAGCCGTCTATCCGGAGAGGAAAGTACCCTAATTAGGCGAAATCTCTTGTGATCGTTCGTTTAAAGACTTCTGTGGGATCAAGAAGCTCTACGAGTACCGTTGGTGGGAAACTATATAATTGCATTGTTATTTTAGTTTTCAATTATTGATTTGATTGACTAACGGTTGTTGAAACTTTGATTGCACCTAGTTTGATTATTCTTGCGAACATTCTCTTCTGACATAAGGGTCACTCAAACTAGATCAAAGTATCGACGGGATCTTCAGAACCATTTGCGGATCTAAAGACATCTTGTGATAATCCATTATTAACATATTCCATTCTGTATGTGATTCATCACAAGAGGATTCAAGTTTGTGTTGTGCAGGTTATTGAGAAGGAAATTGAAGATTTGAAGACGAAGATTTTTTTTTTATTAGTTTTCATATCTTGTGAATTTGTGCACAAACCTTGATCGAATAATATCCAAACAGAATTTTGATAGACTTGATTATCTAGTTGTGTAAGATCGGCATCACTTTATGGTTACCGTTTGAGTTATATTATTGATTGATTTCAAATCTAGCAATTGATTATTTCGGTAGTAAAATTTTGGATTGATATAACCAGACAAAGGAGTTTATTAGTTTAAACGGAAGAGCATTTGTTAAAAACTCGAAATATCTTTTACCAAAGATTGATTAGAGTGGTTACCAAACAGATTCATTCCTTTGTTGTTTGGAATACGATCCAAAGGAGTAGTTATTCACGCGTGTGACTCTAAAAGTCGAAGGCGCGGGGATATTGAGGAAACTAAGTAGCTAGGAGTAGTATACTGGTCTCAACTATATGAAGTTGGCATTATATTTTGTGTAACGGCTTAATTCTGAGAGTACTCAAAACTGGATTAGGTATCAGGGTTTTTCTGCATTTGCGATTTCCTCGTTAACAAAGTTTTGTTGTATCATTTACTTTACTTCCGCATTATAAGTGTCTTGTTATAATAAAGTAAATTACACTTGTACGTTAATCCGAATTACTTTACATTGATCCTAATATTCAATCGGTTTTTTCGTAATTATTGTCAAGTAAACATCTTGTTATGGTATTGTATCGACCTCTTTTATAAACAATCACACAAGTTATATGTCTTAAGTTGTATTGTCTAGACTCTATCCATAGACGATCACTTAAGATACCATACTTATAGGTTGATATTTAAAAGATTGTGGTATATTTGGGTTACCCTAGTCTTTTCAATTGGTATCCGAGCAGGCAAATACAAAAATATATAACAATATGTGTTTGGTGCGATCCAACCTATATGATTTGAATCTATGGGAGATTTAGTTAACGTACCACCAAGATTTGGTGGCACAAATTATCTGTGGTGGATATCTGCTATGAGATCTTTTCTTCAATCACGCGATTTTAATACTTGGCTATTAATCGAAGAAGTGTATGAACGACCGAAAGCGGAATATCCGGAAACTCAGTTTAAACGCTCAGTGTTCTATACTAATGAAAAAAAAGCTCTTTCCAAGCAGAATTATGATGGTTTGAAGCCATAATACATGTAGTAAGTTAAGATCTTCAACATCATTGTCTCCTCGTGTGAAACTTCCAAGGAAGCTTGGGATATTCTTTAGACTGTTTTCTAAGGTAATAATTCAGAAAAAGAAGCTAGACTTATATCTCTCTCTTCCGAATGGGAATACCTTAGAATGAATGATAACGATACCTTTGAGGAGTTTAATACTAAACTTTTTGAGATTGTCAATGCTTCTTTCTCACTTGGAAAGACGATATCTGAACAAGAAATATTATGCAAGATTTTCAGATCGTTACCATCCACATACAAGTCTAAGAAACACGCTACAATGGAATCTAATGATGTTTCTATACTTTCTCGAAGCTCTCTTGTAGGAAAGTTAATACTAAACAGTCTTCGAAAGGAGCAAGTATAAATTGGGTTGAGGAATATGTAAAGAAAAAATTGCATTTGTTGAAGATGAGCTTGATTCAACAATTGTATTTATGACACAACGTATTAATAATTGAAAGATAAACAGATTCTTAAGAGATCAGCATCCAGTCAGATAAAGGGTGATGAAGAAATCCAATGTTTCAAGTGTCGTGGTTTTGGACATATGGCCAAAAAATGTTTCAGCAAAAAAGCTCATAAGTGCAATAAAGCTTATCACAATACCCTGGATGATATTCATGAGGAAAAAACCTATGAAGGAATATCAAATTGTGACACACTTCTTTCCAAAACTAACAGTGATCATTTTAGTGAGTCCAATCAACTCCTAAAGGACTTTTTAGAAAGTGGTAATTATATAATTACCCTTAATCTGACTGACTTTCACAAATACCCTTGACACCTATAATAATACCCCTCCGGATCCAAAAGAGATTATTAATCCCAGATTCACCCTCCCCACATCTATTTCATTTTCATTTTCAATTTCATTTATTTCTTTCTTCTTCGCTCAAATCTCTCCTTCTCTTTCCACCACTTCTGCTACGAGCACCACCATATCTATCGCCGCCATCGCCATAGCCACCATAACCTCCAATAGCAGCACCATCTTCTCCAATATTAGATATTTCAGATTCAAAAAAATTCTGTCACCACCGTCGTCTTTTTCTCCGGCAGAGAACTTTCTCTCCTTTTATTAAGATGAATATTTGATTCAAATTTTGGAGTTCGGGAGAGATTAATGTTTTAATTATGCATTTTATTTTTCTGTATTATTTTCTGGTGGTGGTAGTGGTGGTGACGGTGATTGAATTTATAAAGCTAGGGTTAGGGCTTTGAGCTACTGTTGGTGGTGGTGTGGTAACTAGTTATGATTTTGATTTTTGTTGGATACTTTGAACATGGTTATTAGTTTTATTAAAGGTTCGATTGCTTAATACAACGTCGTCGATTTTGATTGCTCGATCTAAGAAGTGACTAACATTATTATGGTGTTTTTAAACTTGATTCAACCATGCACTTGAGGTAATCACTCCGTCTCTCAAACTTTCATTTCCAATTTCAATTTTGGGTCTGGTTGAGAGATTTCAATTGATGTTTCTTAAGCTTAAAAATCCTAATTGAATTCATTCTCAAGAACTGCTCCTAGTTAAAAGGTGGTGGTTTTGTTTGGAATGATAAAACTGGTGATGGAAAGCCTGAAATGTTGGCTATGGTGGGGTTAAAATGGTTCTGGTTATTGTTGTTGTGGTGGTGGAGATGTGTGATTGTTGTTGTTGTTGGTGGTGGTGGTGGTGGTGGTGAGGTTCGCATGATAAATTAGTTACGAAAATAGTGGTGGATGGTGGTTCTGGTCGCTGTAGTTGTGGAAATTGAGTGTGAATTATTGGTGGTTTGGTAGATGGTGGTTGTGTGGTTTCTTCAGGATACGAAAGAAAAGAGGTATACATTCTGGTTGTATGTTCATAATTTCTTCCAATTTTTTTGTTTTAGTCTTGTTGTTCATACCTTGCTGTAATTGCCAAAATGATGCATATTTCACTTTGTTTGAATTGCTTAGTTGCAGTGATGTTTCGGCCGTGAAGCACTTTTATTGTAATCTCTAAACAAAGTTTGGTGTGCTGCTTTAGGTGAATAAATTATTCCAGATCTTAGTTGTTGGTGTTTCTTAGTACTTCCTTTTATTGTTGAGTTTGCTATATAAACATGAATTTTCACATCACATGCATTTCTCACTGCCATTTACGGAGTGCACCAGCCAACTTTAAGTACTTGTACTATAACTAGGAACATGTACTGGATATGGGCATGTGACTAATATTAGCTCTCCTATTCTCTCTACTGTTGAAAACTGATCATTGTAGTTTGTGCATTTGTCTTATTTATGAGTAACCTTGTCTTCTTGGTTCGTTTGTACTAATTTTAGTACATCAATTTTATGGATCAACTTTGGTTATTGACCCCCAGATTTTGGGATCAACTTTGGTTGTTGACCCGTTCATTGGGATCAACTTCCATTGTTGATCCCAGTAAATGGGATCAACATCCATTGTTAACCCAAAAAAGTTGGAGTATTTTTTCACTTATTGTGTCAACAAAGGAAATCGATCAACTTTGGTTGTTGACACCATCTTTTGGGATCAACTTTGGTTGTTGACACCATATTTTGGGATCAACTTTGGTTGTTGACACCATATTATGATGTTAAATTCGGTTGTTGAGGCCATATTATTTTATTTTTTGATTTCTTTCTTTGAGGATCAACTTTGGTTGTTGGCACCAAATTTTGGATCAACTTCGGTTGTTGATGCCATATTGTTTTGTTATGAGCTTTTGATTTTTGTTTTTGGGATCAACTTCGGTTGTTGACACCAGATTTTGGGATTAACTTCGGTTGTTGACGCCATGTTATTTTTACCTTTTTATGATTTTTGTTTTGGAGATCAACTACGATTGTTGACACCGGATTTTGGGATCAACTTCGATTGTTGACGCCATATTACCTTTTCATGATTTTTTTTTATTTTAGTTTTAGGGATCAACTTCAGTTGTTGACACCAAATTCTGGGATCAACTTTGGTTGTTGACATTGTATATATTTTTTTCTTTCTTATTTTCTGATTTTTATTTTTGGGGATCAACTTAGATTATTGACGCCACTGGCGGCGGTGGTGGTGGCGGGTGGTGGTGGACTGGTGGTGGTGGCGGGTGGTGGTGGACTGGTGGTGGTGGACTGGTGGTGGTGGCGGTGGTGGTGGACTGGGTGTGGAATGGTGGTGGTGGCGGGCGGGCGGTGGTGGACTGGTGGTTGTGGTGAAATGTTATATATAAATTTTTGTTGTATTTTGAAATAAAGAAATTTATTATATGAGTGAGGGTATTAAGGTAATCTAATTTGTAATGGATAAGGTTTTTAAATGATAGGGGTATATTTATTTTTTTATAAGGGTATATTTGTTGGGTGTCAAACTAAGGGTATTTAATAAATTTACCCTTTTAGAAAAACTTGAGTTAGTGACTAAAGAAAATCAAAAGTTAAAAGAGGAACTTGATAACTTGAGAAAATCTTTGTCTGATAGAACTCAAGAGGCAAAATATGAGCAAGAAAAATTGGTTGACACAATTATTCTGAAAGATAAAGAGATTGATATCCTAAAAGGGGATCTACAACGTCTCTCAAGTAGTTCAAGCAAAGTATCTACTATGCTTTTTGGACAAAAATCTTTTGGAAATCTGTGTGGTACAGGGTATGCAGTAAAACCTTGTATAAGTAGCAATAGATCTGTTCCAGCTCAACCAGCATTTTCAGAAGTTTGTAAATAAAAAGGTGATACTTTTTCAAAATCTTATGACCTTATGATTTGTTCCTTTTCTAGAAGAAGGCCACACTATAAACTATTGTTGGGATTCCAAAAGGAATAATAAATTCATCAAAAAACTATGTAAGGGCATGAAAAATTTGGAGTTTGATCTTAATGGATTTACTAGACCAAAAACGGAAGTTACGTAATCTTGTGAAGTTAAGAGAAAGGGACAATATAAAGTAAGAACACAATCCATTGTGTTTATAGAATATCCTCAGGATATTTATGTTACCTATGGTGAGATTAACTCTCACCCCAACTCACATTGATTGTGTTGGAAAAGTGCATCCTCACCCTTTGCCCAATTTTTTTATATGTGAGGAGGCGTAATCTTGGGAAGGATTCAAAAATTTGTTCAATTGGTAGGTAACAATAAACTCATGATCGGTATATTTCACCGTTTTTGGGTTGAATATATTCGTTTTCCATAAACCAAAATATATTTCTCCTTGATTTTATTTTATTTCGAGTTATATATCTTTCATGCCCGAAGGAAGATTATCTTAACAATAACGGAAAAATCGGTAAAAGAAACTTCATCTCTTGATAATTTGGCACTATGTGCATCCGTCATGATTAAAACACAAGATGCTCAACAACTTAATGATCATCAAGATTCTCTAAGAAAACAGATCCTTTCTGTTAAAAGTTGTATTGAGCATCATGAACTTATGATCAAAGATTCAAAGGAAGCACTTATGATCTTCAATCTCAATTGTTTGAGATTAAAAAACGTTCAATTGAAAAGGAAAGTGCTTGGAAGAATTTGAATCTATAATTTCAAAGCGACATGCGATGTTTGGAAATGGACTAAATAAAATTGTTGATTTATTTCGTTATTTTGTATAAGATCTATTCGAATAAACTATCAAATATGAATGAATAAAATTATATTTTATAAATTTTGTGTTTCATTATTTGATAGTTCTGATTGCATAAGCCTGCTTTAAATGGTTATATTTTTTAGCTATTGCTTTTGGTTTATGAGATGTTATTTTCTGTTTTTATTAACCTAATTATTCGATCTCATATTGTGGTATCCCTTATGGTTTGTGTGGCTTTTTGATCGGGATTAAGTTCAAGCCTTTTTAGATAGGATTTATCAAAGGATCATAAGGTGACACGATTAAAACTCATGTGTGAAAAGTCACAATATGTTGATATCAATTTATGTTTACATAAGTTGTGTTTAACATAACATATGAGTTTTGGGTTTAAGCTTTTGCTATTGACACGCATTAGTTAAAATCGGTTCAACCTTTCTCTGGTAAAGGTTGCTCTTGTTGTTATTATTTTTTTCTTGCGAGAGGATGACAACAAACAGGGAGAGAGTTCTTATTGAACTTGCGCTTAAAATGTTACATCTTTCTGGTGAGAAGTGGCTACGGAAATCGAGGTAACGATTTATTTTGTTAGTTAATCGGTTTTCATGTTTAAGAAAATCTTGATTTTATTGCAAATATTTTTCTTTTGCTTAAAAAAATTTCGGTACAATTGATATGTTCCATATTATGTATGGATTGATTATTGTAATTCAATTGTTTCTGGTTAAGAAAAACCGTGTCAATTCTATTGACTTAATGATTTGGTATCTTCTTTATTTTTGGTGTCAATTGTTTTTTCTTAAAAAAATTTGGTGCAATTGATGTGCTTACATTGGATAAGAAAACCTATGTCAATTATAATAGTCAATGGGTTTTTACCGTAACTATTGTCAAGTAAATATGTTGTTGTCGTACTGTCTCGACCTCGTCCGTAGACAATCACGCAAGGTATGGGACTTAAGTTGTATTGTCTCGACTTTGTCCATTGACGATTACTTTAGATACCAAACTTATAGGTTGATATTTAAAAGATTGTGGTGTATTTGGGTACCCTCGTCTTTTCAGGCTAAGTACGGGTCCCACTACGTCCTCGTGAGTAAGAAATCCAGAAAATATATGGCCATATTTTTGAATTACCATTGACTCGGACCTATTCGCTCGACGACAACAATTTTTTTTTTTTTTTTTACTTTCTAAGTGTTTCTAGTAAGTAAAAGGGACATATCGATAAACTATATATTATGGAGATTCTTATATGGCCACACGAAATATGTTGTTTATATATCCAAATTACATTCAATCAAGACATTTTTAAAACATATTAAAAAAATGATCAATTTTGGATGGATTATTTAGGATGTAAGCAATGAGTTTCTTACAACCCAAGTTAATTCTCAATTGAAATCAAAGTCGTTTCCTAAGATACACAAATTATGTCTTTGGAAAAAAAACTAGACGTCAAGGTTTTCTCTGTGGTCTGAAGTTGTAGACAATTGTTAGCTCGAGTGAGTTCCATGAAACGAATTATTACCAATGATAACTTCAAACTTTCAAGAAAAGAACTATATTTTCTAACCAAAATAAATAGTTAAGAATAGCATCTCGTAAGTGTTTGTAGAAATTTATCCTTGAAATCTAAAGAACAAAAAATGAGTGAACCCAAAAATAATAGCGTTACGAACCGTCTTATTAAGATTTAGGTTCATGATCAACAAGACTCAGGTCTGTGAGCCAAATATTGAAACGTAAAATTTTCCTTTGTGGGTTTATGAACTTAAATAGGTAAGTTATGTAAAAGGAGAAGGTACCAAGTACACTACCAACTTTTTCTTTTTGTAGGAGTATGAATCTGTGTAGTACTTTTAACAATCAAAAGATGCACAAAAATAAAAAGCACACACACAAGAATTTTGTTAACGAGGAAAACTATACTTGGAGGTAAAAAACAAAAACCTGGACCTCGTCCAACTTTGAGCACCACGATGTACTAAGCCACAACAGGTACTAGCCTACTATCAGACTTCGGACTGGAATGCAGTTGAGACCGAATTAACCCTTCAAGAAATTCACTTGCAGTCGTGTTTCATACGCCTCTTGAACCTTGCAAGACTCTACGCGCTTGATTCCCTTGACTGACGTTTTTACAGCCTAAGAGTTTCTTCAACCTCAGTGAATACTTTTGATATCAATATACATATAACATATAAGCCTATTTGATTTCCCTTTTGATTTTTCAATATAGGTTTGGAAACATGTTTGCAATAGATAAAGTCCATCAAACCTCACGAATCCGGAGCACTTACACTCAGTTAGCTGAAAAGCATGAATAGCTAACCACGTCTCAAGAACATTCCCAACAAATAAAAAAAAAAGAGTTTAGATATCTATCTTGAGGAATCACAAAGTCTGAGATAAATAGAACTTTGCGATTTCTATCTATCTCGTTCTCGATACGAGATTACGAGAACTTCAAATCTAAGTGAAAAAGCGGAGGTCTAACAACCACACCCAATATTTCGTTCGCAATTTGTATGAACTAACTCCAGTATAAATAGAATCAACTAGACAGTCACACTCAATCAAATAAATATATCCAAGAGTTATATCTCAATTTCTCAATACAAGATGCAATCGAACAGATAAAAATCTGTGAGCCTGATTGTTATGAGAAATAACTTGAACGATATCAAAAACCAATGTTCAAGTGTCAATCAATTTTCAATCAGCAACCAAAGGTCGGATTTACCAATTGATTGAACTACGCACAACCTGTGATATTTCAATTATATAAACAAATATAATGCGGAAAAGAAATAACACAGTCACCATAAATTTTGTTAACGAGGAAACCGAAAATGCAGAAAACCCCCAGGACCTAGTCCATATTTGAACACCATACTGTATTAAGCCGCTACAGACACTAGCCTACTACAAGTTAACTTCGAACCGGAATGTTGTTGAGCTTTAACAAAGTTTCACACCGATTAAGGTACATTCTCGTTCCTTACGCCTCTGAATCCCAGCGGAACTCTACGAAATTGATTCCCTTAGCTGATCTCAGCCACAACTAAGAGTTGCTACGACCCAAAGTCGAAGACTATAAACAAATCTGTCTCCCACGAAAAAGTCTATTCTGATAGATAAATCTGTCTCCCACGAAAATATTTATGAAGTTTTTGTTCTGTCTTTTGATAAATCAAGAACATGGACCAATTGATAATCCGGTCTTATATTCCCGAAGAACAGCCTAGAAATATCAATCACCTCACAGTAACTTAACTATATGGTAGTAGAACAAGTTATTGTGGAATCACAAAGAATGAGATGAAGAACTTTGTGATTACTTTTTATATATTACCTATTGGAGATAAATCTCGAGCCAATCTTAGAGAAGATAGTACTCAATACGATAGAACAAGTAAGATCAGAACATGCAACTATAGAGAAAATAATTGGGCCTGGCTTCAGAATCCCAATGAAGTATTTAAGTCGTTAACCTATAATGGTTTTAGAAAAACCTAAGTTAAAGGAGAATTGACTCTCGTATGCAACTAGTATCACATAAGAGGTGTGGGGATTAGCTTTCCCAGTTGCTAGAGTTATCCCTTATATAATCTTCAAATCAGGATTTGATAGATTTGAAACAAAGCAATTAATATTCACCGTTAAATGAAATACTTATTTAAGATTCAAGCTAAGTTTGCTTAAAACCAAGCAATATATCTCCACCGTTAGATGGTATTAGATTGTTACACACAAATGAAATATACCTTCATTTAGATATGGGTAATCGTACCTAAACGTGTATAGAGTTGGCTCAACAATAGTTAACCGAAGTTAGCCATATGAACACTGTTCTATTAACCACATTCATCTAACACTTCTATATCAAATGAATCTAATTGTATTACTCATAGAGTTGTTCAATTGTTTATATTCTCATAGAAGTATGCAAGTCACAATTGAAACAAAATCGGATTGATTCAAGAGAATCAATTCATGAACATTAAGCCACGGCTTGCAAAGATTGCATTCCTTAATTTATATATATGTATTTGTTCATGAGTATGAAATCATATTAACCGATTTTAGATTTTAAACCAACTTAGTTGCAATGGGGTACACAAACTTAAGTTCCTGACTTTGGTGTTGTCCGACAGTTCGCAAACCGGTATGCATACTGTCATCCCGGACCTAACTCAAGTAGAACCGTTCACATACTGTTATACATACTTGGTTCGCGGACTTTAACAGTTAAAACTGTTCGCATACTAGTATGCAAACTTGGTTTTCGGACCTGAATCATACCACAACAGTTTGCATACTCGTATGCATACTGCGTTATATTCAGACAATGGTAAATTGTTCTAAACTCCCATTTAAATCATTGAAACATCCTTAGAAGACGACAATAGCTGTCTCACAAAAACCATTAGCTTATAAGTAATTTTCAAGTGTTCGAATGATCAATACGAACATTCTGAGTCGACATCAAATGACTGTCTCACACAAATCATGTACGATGTTTCAAGGCAATTTTCAAATGATCATCTTTGACTCATTATTCAGTTTCCAACAAATAAATTGTTTCCAACTAAACTCGTTAAGAATAATGATGAATGTAGCTAAATCAAAAAGATTTCCAACACATATTTCAAGAAAGATATAAGCTAGTTATACTCAACTCGAAATATCAAATGTCTATAATGTAAAAGTCTATATAGCTATACGACTTAGTCTCAATAAGAGATGGAATAAAATAGACTTCTGAGTGATAGATTCTCCACATGCCTTTTGTTGATGAAGTTCCTCCAAGATATCCTCAATAGATCTACCTCTTCAATCGATGAACGTCGTGAAGTCTAAAACTCAACTACATATTCTATCCTAGTCCGAGACATAACTATAAGTAGACTAGAAATCAAAACTTATAGTTTTGATCACCTAAAATTGATAAACAAGCTTGAGATAGCAACGCTTGCGAGTTCGACTGAGCATTGCTCTAACACTAAGGAAATCATTGCTTGAATCAGTATTTCAAGAGATTTATCAAGACAAGCTTGACTCGAAATTTCTTCTTTGTAATATTAAATCTATTAAAATCATACGACATAGTCTTATAACATAAAATGGTAAATGGCGTGAGTAAATAGGATGGTTCAGTCTTCACATACCTCTTGTTGATGAAGTTCTCGCAAATGTCTTTGTTTGTTCTTTATTCTTCAATTTTAGAGGGTTATTCCATAATGTCTAATACTCAACTACCATAGTCTAATCCTAGTCCGAGACTTGACTTTAGTTGACAAGAAATCAAGATATAGTTTTGTACAACTAACATTGGCAACAAGGTTGAGATATCAAAATTTGTGAGTTCGACCGAGAAGTACTCTAACAGGTTCACAAACTCAAATGAAAAAAGGCTACATGAGAACATTATTCTTGTTAAGTTTGCAAATTCACTTCTTTAGTTTCGCGAACTCAAATGTAAGTCTTATGAGAACAAAATATTGTTAGGTTCGCAAACTCCTCTCTTTAGGTTCGTGAACTCAAATACCCTCAAGCCTCAGGAGACTGTTGATGATTGATTTTTGGCAAAGGCTAAAATCGTAAAATCATAATTTTGTATATTTCTGACCTAGCTTCAGACGTGTATGTGAAATTCATATTTTAGATTTTAGACGTGAAAGCTCATGTCACGATCTCTGACTGTGTGTACAACCTCTCAGAGCATGCATGAATATGCAATCATTAAATCCTCTCAACCGAGCTTTCAACATATTTCATTAATACTGAGCAATTTCAATATTCACTTCTATATAGAATCAAAAAATTATTGGACGGCTCCTAGACAGATTGCATGCTAGTATAGAGCGATAACATCTTCAGAATGTTGCAATGTTCCCTAACTATATTGAATAAACATTCAGAGCGAGCATGATGCTTATACTATCTCATACCTCGACTCTCGAATAAACATAACGCTCCTAGCCAGATTGCCTGCTAGTATAGAGCTATTCATTGATTAATTCTAGCGTAATATTCATCAATTGAATTCCTAGAAAATGATCTATTTTTAACATAATATCTCATTAGTCCGTTTCATGGCTTTTCTCAGCTGAGTTCCATGGATTAGTAATAAATATTCACTTTTCGGGCATTTGGACCACCACCAAGTAAGCCCCGAGAAAATGGTGCGAGTATATTTAACAATGATGCACGAACGAGCACCCAAATACTCACAAACGAGCAACCAAATATGGACGAACGAGGAAATATGAAGAGCTAAGGAAATTAAAACATAATAATAATAATAAAAATAGGGAAGAGGCGCCGTGGGGACCGGGCCCATCGTGCATGGCCGGTCCCACGCCTCTCTAATTCCTTGTTTTATTAATTATTTATTTTCCTCATCTCTTGAAACTCCCTCGTTTGAGCGAAACTCCTAGTTTTCATGTTTTTCCAAATATTGCTCAACTCTCCAAAAACCTAGTCCCACGAATATTACGTTTTCTTTTATCAGTAATATTAAATAATATTATTTTAATATTTTAAAATAAAATATTGGCGCACACGCGAGGATACATGGAGACCTATGCAAAATAGGAAAGAGAAGCAAAATAATAATAAAAAAGAAGGAAACTCCCATGCAAGGGACCAGGTCCACAGGTCGGCAGGCCATGCCGGGGCCGTGGCCAGTCCCACGGCTCTCACTCTTCCCTTTTATTATTACTTCTCCCACATTTCTTGAAACTCCCATGTTCAGGCAAACTTTTGGTTTCCATAATTCTCCAATATTGTTGAAATCTCCCAAAAGCCAAAAAGTCAAATGCTCTCACGATCGTCCGGGCTTCTCAATTTAAATATTGAAATATCACTATTTTAATATTCTTAAAATTTTGGATGTACGAGCAAAGCCTTACTTGCTCGTTTATGCAAAATTGAGAGTTTCACTCAAAATCAAACTCTTATAAAAATCCAAAATATTGCTCAAACGTTCAACAAAAATACCTAAAATTCTAAGGAATGCACGTTTGAGGGACATGGTGTCCCGTGCACCATTATGATTGGACGTGGTCGGTCCATTGGACATCATGGCCTGCCGGTCCCACATCTCTTCATTATTATTTAATAATAATTCATATTTTCACACTTCTCGAATAATGAATCCTCGTTTATAGAAATCACGCTCGGGCGTTCATCCACCATCAATGGTCAGCTATCATACCCATTGGTTGGTTGACATTCCTTAACCCACATTAGATAAATCTTCATCATTCAGGGTTCTCCAAAATTTTGGGTTTTCAATTTATGGTAATTCGACAAACGTCGATAATTTTTATATTGATCCAGTAATCAATATTTTTAATTAATTTTAATGTTCGGTCCTGCTACCAATATTGTTTGCTCGACCGTCTGGGAGCACCATCATTAAATGGTCGTCCACTTGGCCAATCATCCAATATTTTATTGAACATCCATTCAATTGGACGTTCGTTCAATCATCAAACATTCACTAATATCTTAATTCTACTATGTCATTCGACAATTCATGACATGGTAGATCAGGAATGAGCACTCTAGATTACTCATAAATCAACAACATCTGATTTCCTGTCGAATACTCGACATACTAGAATAAGTCCATGATCGAGCAAACTCATCGTACGAGGGTCGATCCAAATTATCATAACATCATTATTTCCTCAACGGGTAAAATAATATATCACAATTCATCAGACTCAACGTCTGAGCATCATTACTGTCCCAGCAGACATCTTATTCTTAATTCATGAGTCTCAGAGCATATCACATTTTTTCATTATGCTCTACTCAGCAAGGATACGACTCAAAGTCTATCCAAGTCAATAATTAACCAATTAAATACATGTTTGCCTTGTAGACTCCACATTCATGAGACATCAATCATGTCACATGAAGGGATATTCACTAAGGTTTTGATTAGGGCTGCACAAGACCCGCCCATGATACCCAAACCCGCCCGTAACCGTTAAACCCGTGGGTTTTTTGTCCAAACCCGCCCGTTGTGGGTGCGGGGTTGGTTAAGAAAAAAAACCCCGCTGTCTATGGGTGCGAGGTCGGTTTTAGCTAATACCCGCTCATACCCTCCCAAAAAACCCGCAAAATATATACCATTAGATAAAACTAATCCTTCTACCCACAAGCTTATGAAAATCAAAGACTTTTAACACCAGCTAGCCAGGGTCACTACAAGATTAATTATTATTATTTTCTTTTTTTTGTTGATTGCTTCCCTCCTGCAATATCATGTTCAAACTAAATCTGATAATTCAAAACTCCCCTCACCTCAATACCCCTTTTCTCTTAAATCCTCCTCCCAGCTCTTCTTATGCATTTCAAATTCAAATCTCCTCTAAACTCTCGATTAGATGACCCACATCACAGTAAGTATTCTAACTTAAGTGTGTTATGTGTTTGATAAATTGACTCACTGAACTGAACATAAAGTTTGTTTGTCAATCTAATTAATAAAGTTGAATCACTAATTAAATTTGTAACTTTTATTGTAAGACTTATGTAGTTATTGTTTTTATTTTAAGACATTAAGACTTATGTAGTTATGTTAGTTTTTTTAAGTTATTAAAAACTTAAGTAAAACATGTGTGTGTGTGAATGATTATTACGGGTTTAAGCGGGTTTAAACCCAAACCCGCCCTACCTGCCCGTTGTTTGTGAGTGCGGGGTTGGTTACGGAAAAAAAAAACTCGCAGTCTATGGGTGCGAGGTTGGTTTTAGCTTATACCCGCCCATGTGCAACCCTAGTTTTGATATGGAGGTTTACGACACGTGTGTACACCCACGATGATAAATGTGAGTAAGTCGTGCAAGCAGTTGAAAGAGTTGGAAAAATAGTGGATGGACAATCAACCAATTCTCCCATGCATGTGGAACTGGGTTAACCACGATTTCCCACTTTCCCACTCTTTCACTCCAGCAACCGTCACACTTACTGGGGATCAATGTATCTACCATTCTTGCAATATAAATAAGTTCCTAAATCCACGATTGAATGAAAAGAGTTATCATCTGAAAAAAGAACTCTCAACAGAGCAAAATTCAATCAATCAAAACTTATCTTATCTACACTCAACAGTTCACAAAACTTGCAGAAGTCTCTAACGTATCCGAAATCCTTCAATCATCATTGATCTCACACACACTTCTCAGCTTCCCTCCTACAGATCGATCCTCATCCCTCTTTGTGACCGGATTGACTCTGGAACGACCATTGTCTTGGTTTAGGCCGGAGTCATATAGATTGATCTCTCGAACTAGAAGCACTCCCGGGCAATGCATCTGTTTTCAAAAGGTTTCAGCAATTTTCTCGATCGAGGGACCGACTGCTCGTCTCTCCATTTTTCCTCAGAAACCCGCAAATTGTTTTCACCGATCAACAGATGGAGACCATAGTGGGAGATTAATCTCTCGGTTGCAATTCCAATTCGTCAAAGATGGTGATCTTAGGTCAGGATCAGTTACAAATCCTAACCCAAAATTTTTTAGCATTGGAAACAATAGTGGTACTCCAGTCACTCTAAACGGCGCCACTGATACTACCTCTCAAACCAGCGATACTGATGTCCATGCTGAAACTAATACTGATGTAGGAAACAATTCTCTCTCAGGTCGAACTCCTGAAGTAAGGAGCTTCCACCATAGTCGATCTTATGGAGACGCAAGAGACCTTGGCCAAGATTCAAGGAGATATGGAAGCAACACAAAAAAAACTTCTCATTTATCTCAAGACTCTCACAGATAAGTTGTCTCCTGAACAAGATCAACCCCAACGTCAGTCGGAAAAAGGAAAGGTTAAAGAAACATCCTCAAACGTTGATCCAGAAATCTCCCCGATCCATATTCTGGAAGATGATGAAGTCTACAACGCTGCTGATAATACACCAGCGAAAGAGCCGTCAAGTTTCACCACTCGTGAAGATTTGGAGCGCTCTTTGGAGGACTTTGGAAAGACAAGACACCATTTTTCAATCGTCACCAACCTCTATACACTTTTGCTACACAGAGAATTCTTCTTCCAAAAGGTTATACTTCTCCAATGTTCACGCTTTATTATGGAACAGGCAATGCTCGAGAACATGTTTCTCGATTCCTAAAATCATTGGGCGAACATGAGCACAACCATGTTGTCCCTCTGAAGGAATTTTCAAAGTCTCTGACATGCAGAGCATACACCTGGTACAATAACGTCGCGCCAGGAAGCATCGCCAGTTGTGGGGAAATGATTATTTTATTTTTTATTTTTTTTTTGCTGAATCACTCAGATTTTATGATTAAAATGAAAGTTACAGATACAAAATAAACATGAAAATTAGCCTACAAATTAACCTTGCCCAGAACTACTTCTTAGTTCTTTTAACAGTTTGCAAGCCCATTCAGCCCATTAACAAAATCTGTAATACACTACCTCTGGCATTTCTACTCTCCCTAACCAGGTAGGTCTTCCAATGTAAATATTTCTTTCACCAGCTAGCAGTCTTGCTCCTCTTTTAGCTGCACAATCAGCTGAGAAATTAATTTATCTGAAGCAATGAAAAAATCTGATCATAGTGAGCTTTTTAACTGCATTGTACCATCTGACCTTTATAAACCAAGGAATCTGATTACATGCAAATTGATTTTGCACAGTTTTTGAGTCTGACTGGGAAATGATTAATGCTTTCTACTGAAAATACTTCTTTGTTTCGGAACAAGTTATTATCTCTGATCTGGGAAGGATGTTTCAGAAGAACAATGAGCATCCGAACGATTATGTGAAAAATTTCAGAGTCCAAGCTTTGGATTGTCATGATCCAAATGTCACTGAACAACAACTTGTAGACTTGTATATCAATGGAATGATCCTGGTCTATATAGCTTTACTGGAAAACCTTTGGTTCTAGACTTTCTTAGAACTTCATGAAGCAGCCAAACGATCGGAAACTACTGCACCCGCCTTATTGGAAAGAGCAAAGACTATAAAAGTCGAGGAACCACGGGAAACTCGAGGTAGAAACAGGTACCTGATCAATAAGCAATACAACCTCCAACCTTCCACGAATATTATTTCTGAAGGGATCCAAAGGAAAGACGAGACACAACAGCATAAGAACGCTTCTCTAACATCCAGGCTCCTCCAAAAGCGTTAAGGAAGGATAACCAAACTCGAAATGCACAAGCCCTGACCCACCGTCAACATACAGGAAATGACCAGGCAGGCTTAAACTTTCCTCTACCCCTCGAAGAAGTGATTGAGTCGCTGGAAGTCTGGATCCAAGACGGTGCAATCAAACTGCCATATGTCACGAGATAACCAACCGAGGAAGAAATGGATAATCCCAGGTACTGCGGTTTTCATAGATTTGTCATTCATCCGACAAGCGACTGCAATGTTTTGAAGCACATCTTCAAAGAAAAAGTCAAGCCAGGAGAGTTAAATCTGGGAATGTGCATAGTAAAATTCCTTCTATAACTTAAATCATCCAAATCATTTTGTTTATGATTTTTTCTTCTTCCTTCTCATCTATTCCTATAAGAAAGATGTTGGTCTTATTCGAGCGTGGATATAGATTGTTATCAGTGAAGCTGCTTTGGATGCTTTTGGAACTATGTATTTTAATTTTATGCAAAATTTATACTTCAACACAAGAAGATCAAAGGGGGAAAGTTTTCTGAAAACTTTTGAAAGAGAAGTAGAAAGAATAGGAGAATAAAAAACGTTGAAGAAGAATGTGTATTTCCTGTATAAAATTTGGAAATTTTTGGATACTAAGTAACCGACCCATCCCATGTAAAAGTTTTACTGTATGGTTATTCAATATCTGCCAATTACTATTTGGGCGGTTACTTATGTCCAGCTATAGCCAAATCCCATACCGTTACCTTTTTCCATAACCAAGTCTCCACCCCTATTATAGTTTCTGGCAAAGCCTTGACTAATACTAATCGTATATCTCTTTTACATTTGGCGGCTTCTTAGTGTCTCAATTCATGTTTACAATAATAAAAAACGAATGTACAATATGTTATGTAGATTATTTGGTGGTTCATTTTAGGAGTTTAAAATTTATGTGCGATCGATAACAATTGTCACGCGATTAGGATCAGATTAAATAGACGGGGCTATCATATCGTACTAGCTCCAATTGATTTTCTCCATATAATAACTATGAAATGTTGAATAATTGTATATCATAAGCAAACTGAATTGAAACAATATCGTTATGACGTGGGTTAGGGCTAGTTAGTCCAACAGAATAGATAATTAATTATCATATCGGGTTAATAAAAATAAGTTTTACGATGAATTAAACATCTGAATCTTCACATAGTAATGCATGACACAAATTGAAAATGCAGGGTTCCAAAATACATCATCAAATTTTTTTTAGGCTATTTTAATGAAAATACTTAAATACAATTCTGAGAGTTCAATTTAATGAATCTCAATTAAAGAATAATATTTAGAGTTATATCTGTTTCTCTCACAATCAGAAAGTTTACAAAGACTAGTCCATGAACTTGATTTACGTGTGGGAGTACTCGGACGATTCCAAAGATCAATATCCAAGAATCAATCAAGTCGTATCCAATAAACAAGGATGGATGTATATAATTTGATTGATTTACGTACAACCCGTGACATTTCAATTATAAAGATAAACAATATAATGCGGAAAAGAAATAATACAAATACCGGAAATTTTGTATAGCGAGGAAACAACAAATGCAGAAAAACCCCGGGACCTAGTCCATATTGAACATCAAACTGTATTAAGCTGCTACAGACTCTAGCCTATTACAAATAACTCGGACTGGAATGTAGTTGAGACTGAATTAAACACTCACATCAATTCAGTCACAATCGCACTCCTTGCACCTCTTGAATCCCAGCAGGACTACGCGCAATTGATTCCCTTAGCTGACGTCCTTTACAACCTAAAAGTTGCTTCAAATCAATTGAAGACTTTAAACAAATCTGCCTCCCACATATAAGCCAAGATGTGATTTCCTTTTTGATCAATGGATCAACATGAGACTGGAGATCGATAGCAATAGACAAAGTCTATCTAACCTCAAAATCCAGATTTATGCTTCCCGAAGAGCAGCCTAGATTATTATTCACCTCACAAGTATTAAACCTGTGGAATCACAAAGTCTGAGACGAAGAGAACTTTGCGATTTCTATCTATCTTGTTTGAGTGAGCATCTCAACAATCAAACAAGATCACGATACTCGAACTATCAAGATAAAAATAGTTGGACCTGGATTCACGAATCCCTAGGTGAAGTTTTTTTAGTCGCTATACCCTATAAGGGTTTTAGGGAGAGGACGGCTCTAGTTTACAACTAGGACACACAAAGATAGTGTCAGGGATTCAAAAATCCCAGTTGCTTGAGGTTCTCCTTTATATAGACTTTCAAAGTATAGGTTGCTTTAGGTTTAAGCTAAGATAGCTTTGGAACCAAACAAACAATATCCACCATTAGATAGATATTCGAAATGAGATTAACATACCAAGATAAACACTCTGGTTTGGATGAACCGTAACCGAACCGTGTATAAAGACATTGTTCATAGACGGTTAGCCGAAACTAGCTGATTGAACCATACACTTAATCATTTTTACTAACACTTAAGATTTTAAGCTTGAGTCACAACCATAGGCTATAATGTGATCAATCATGTCTATATAGTGTTTTTACAGATTTATTCAAATGTTAATTATCTCACGAAAATAATTTTTTGTCTGAAAATATTCGATAGGGCAAGTACGTGTACTCTACCTTGCTCGTGACTATTTTTGTCATGGTACATGTACCTGGTATGTGTACCCTTAAGATGAAAACGAGTTCAGGAACTCACAGAACTTTTCCGATTTGCGTACCGGGTATGGGTGCCTAACCGGTTTCAAAACCAATAGTTCCTTTACGGTATGCGTACTGGGTATGTGTACCATTCCTGGTTCACGAGCAACAGACTTTTTATGGTATGGATATCGGGCATCCGTACCAAAAAGTTGTTGTCGATCTACAGTATGCCGATACGTGTATTGCGGCTCCGAACCTATAACAGTTTTCTCAGCATGTGAAATGGTATGCATACTGTCCTGTATCCAGATTTACAGTAGTTCTATATTTCTCTCTAAATTAATACAAAACATTCCCAAATAACATCAATGACATATATCATTGTTCCAGGCTATTTTCGAATGATAATATTGAATCACAATTTATATTATGAACAATAAATTGTTCTTAACCGAAATTCATCAAGTATGAACAAATGTTCATTAAGCTTAGTCATATATATTTCGAGAACTAATTACCAAGATAAACTTGACTCGAAATTTTTGATATGCTTGCGATAGTCTAATTAGTCATGCGACATAGTCTCATAGATAGAAGGATGAATATAACTTGAGAAATAAGTGGTTCAGTCTTCACTTACCTTTTGTTGAAGAAGTTCTCCAAAAGCTTCGATTAATCTTTACCTTCAAACGGTAAAACTCAGTGATGTCCGGTTCTCAATTACACACTTCTATCCTATTCCGAGACTTGACTAATTGTAAACTAGAAATCAAGATATAGTTTTGATCAACTAAATTCGACAACAAACTTGATATCGCAACACTTAGTGAGTTCGACCGAGCAATTCTCTAACAAAAATGAACTAAAATCTAAAACTCTTATTCATTAAATAATTCTCTGACATATCAAAAAATAATAAAAAGCTAAAATATCAAAACATGAAACTCTTTATATAAATAACTCCAATTAAACAATCTTAAAATTTTAAACTGCCAAAATATTTAATGTGTAAGGTAAAAACATTTTCTAAACTAATAAAATCTTCAAACAAATGCTTTTATATATTTCTTGAAATCACCTGATATTATTAAAAACGAAAATAACCACGGGCCTCGGAAGATTCTTACGCGAATAAAGTACCTTCCTTTTTCTTATTTTCAATCAGAACATTTTACTCTACTGCCTTTTGCTTGATATTCTTAATAAGGCTTAATTATGTAACTCTCTTTTTGTGCTTCCCACCCTCATGTACCAGTATTCTCTCTGGTTTTAGCTGTGTTAGATCTCTCTACGCTGCATGGTAATTCTTGTTCGGTTGATTCTTGTTCTACTTTAATTTCCTAGCGAAGTCTTAAGTTTTTTTCTTCAACAATTTCCTAGTTTTTTCTTTTACCCAGTTCTTATCTTTGCTCCCCTTTTTTGGTCTCTATCTTCTCTTTTTTCCAATTTGCATTTCCTGACAATTTCTCTGTCCTTAAGTCTGCCTCTTCAGTGTTTTTAGTCTTGTTATTCTCAATGTTTTCTGTTTTAGCTATTATGAAAATCCTTTTGTGGAACGCTCAAGGCATAGGGATACTTGTTAGAGCATTGCTCGGTCGAACTCGCATGCGTTGCTATCTCAAGCATGTTTGTCAATGTTAGTGATCAAAACTATAAGTCTTGATTTCTAATCTATTATAGTTAAGTCTCGGACTAGGATAAAAAGTATAGTTGAGCTCAAGGACTTCATGGAGATTCATCATACAAGTATAAGAACTACTCAAGGAACCGGTGGAACTTCTCGACAAAAAGGTATGTGAAGACTTGACCTTATCTATCACTCAAAATTTTATCTACTCTATCTCCTACTCTTTGAGACAAGAAGTCGTATGCTATATATATAGACTTGGATTATACACATTTGGTATTTCGAGATGAGTATACCTCGCCTATCATATCTCGAAATATGTGTTGGTAAGCTTTTCACTTCGATCAAGTTTATCTTTACCATGTGACGAAAGTCATGATATGTTTCAATCATCTTGAAAATTGCTTTGACGAGAAATGGTGTAACAACTGTATAACGTCCTCTAAGAATGTTTCAATGATTGGAATGAGAGTTTAGATTACATAACCAATGGTGGAAATAAGCATTATTGTGGAAACACATTTTTGTATAAGTCCTATTCCTTGAACCAAATTTTGCGAACTTTGTTGATCAAGAGAAACCGGAAGAATGGCGTGAGCCAAGTCCGCGAACTCAGTACGCGAACTGCCGAAGTTCTCAAACCCGAGAATTTCTGCTGGAGTTGAAAAACTACTTGCGTGAAGCTAAGTCCGCGAACTCAGTCTGCGAACCCAGTCCGCGAACCGGCGAAGTTCTCAAACCCGAGAATTTCTGCTGGAGTTTGTGAACTCTGCCCGATAATTTAAGTCCGCGAACCTAGTCTGCGAACTTGAGAAGGTTATATATCTGAAGGTGATTTCTGAACTTAAACTTAAAAAGACTAAGGAATGCAATTTGCAAAATGTGGCTATAAAAGTTCATGAAGCGATTTACTTCTTTGCTTCAATTGTGTCTTGTGTAGTACATGATATTTCCTTGCAATTGAACAACTCTCTAACTAGTTCATTTTAAGTCATTTGAACTAGTTATGGTGAAGAAGAACATGGTTGATATGAAATGCTCATATGGCTAACCATTTGGTTAACTATTATTGAACCAACAAGTGCATACGTTTGGGTACGGTTAACAAACCTAGAAGTGTGCATTGTCAAGTGTGTATAACAAGCTAAGTTTTCGATCTAACGGTTGAGAAATATTAGCTTGAATCTAAATCAGGTTTTCATCTAACGGTGAATATTGAATGCTTTGTTACTAAGCTAACATTGATTGCAAACCCTGATTTGAAAGAATATATAAAGGAGACATCTAGTATTGTGCAAAACTAATGCCCACACCTTACGTGTGATGCTAGTTTGCATACTAGAGTCAGTTCTCCTTTAACCTTTGGTTTTCTTCTTCTAAAACCAGGTTAACGACTTAAAGACTTCATTTGGATTGTGAAGCCAGACCGATACTACTTTTGTCGTAGTTGTGTGATCTGATCTTGCATCTTCTATCATACGAGTACAATCATATTGATTGTCTTGAGATTTATATCTCCGATAGGCAAGATATAAAAAGTAATTTACAAACATCTTCGTCATTGTTTGTGATTCTACAACATCTTGTTTCGCTACCATAAGGTTAAGATTGTTGTGAGGTGATTGATAACTCTAGGTTATTCTTCGGGAATATAAGTCCGGATTATCAATTGGTTCCTGTTCACCTTGATTATTATCAAAAGATGGAACAAAACTTTTAGGGTTTATCCGTGGGAGACACATTGATCCTTTGATATACTTGTCTGTGGGAGACAAATTTTTTCATTATCAAAGCCTGCGATTTTGGGTCGTAGCAACTCGTAGTTGTGGGTGAGATCATCTAAGGGAATCAAGTGCGCAGTATCCTGCTGGGATCAGAGGCGTAGGGAGTACAACTGTACCTTGGATCACTGGGAGACTGATTGGGGTTCAACTACAGTCCAGTCCGAAATTAGCTTGGAGTAGGCTAGTGTCTGTAGCGGCTTAATACAGTGTGTGTTCAATCTGGACTAGGTCCCGAGGTTTTTCTGCATTTGCGGTTTCCTCGTTAACAAAATTTCTGGTGTCTGTGTTATTTCTATTTCCGCATTATATTTGTTTATATAATTGAAATAATACAGGTTGTGCGTTTGAATCAATCAATTGGAAATCCGACTTGGTTGTTGATTGATATTGATTGATCCTTGGATATTGGTCTTTGGTACCATCAAAGTTATTCCTTGTATTTGATTAGAAATCACAGTTCTTGCTTGAGTAAATCAAATCGAGAAGAGAGATATAAACTTGTTGATATACTTTTAATTGATTGAGTCTTGTTGATTCTCTTAAAAGTATGATCGAGTTAGTCCATACAGATTGCTAAGCGAAATATTGGGTGGTGTTGTTAGACCCCCACTTTTTCAATTGGTATCAGAGCAGGCAAACACGTTTAAGACCTTACAAGTCTGTGTTTGTAGTGATTTGACTCTATGTACAAGAGTACTATCTCTGATAAACGCGTCACCAGAAATAAAAGTTCTATCTCGTCTAATTCTATTAAATAGAAGGGTTCTACAATCTCGAATATAGATGAACCTTCTGTACTTACGAGATAGACTAACACTGACATGTGTATTCCCGATTATCCTTCAAATGAGAGCCTCTCCATTAATGAACGGGATCCAGCTGAAGAAAGTGAATTGATTCTAAATCTTGTTAGAATCCAAGCTGATAGATTCAACCGGTCGAAGCATCATGTCAATGTTATACTTGGTATAATAAGAGATTGCAAACCCAAAGGTAATTCTGAAGTTCATTCTTCGTGTACGTCTCTTGAAGTTATCCTCAGAAGAAATGCCTTGGAAATTGACCATCGTTTGAGCAAGCTCTCTATTCAAGGATGCTCAAAGCAATCTAATATGCCAAGTACTTATGACACAACTAAAGATGGTTCATGCTCAGAAGTAAAAACGGAAGCCCCTTCTAGTAAAACGGATGTGCCTAAAGTCACCAACACTCAAGGATTTTGCACATCAAATGAAGGGAAGAAATCTTCTAACGATGATATTAATACTGTACTATCTAATTATTCTGATGATCAGAAAGTATGTCTTGTCTGTGAGACAAAGAGTTCTATTAAACGAAAGGGAACCTCTAGGTTGAAGAAAAACTCCTTGGTTCAACTTCAACACACCTTAGATTTAATTCTTAAAGGTGTAACTGACATTCATATGACTAAACCAATTGGTTTTTGTACCTACCCCGTGTATGTTACCAGAAAAGTCAGTTCAATGAGTTCCTCGAACACTCAAGAACAAAACAAGCATCTTAAACATTGTCTAAAGGAAGATCATCTCGTGGTCTCTGGAAATAACGCTGCTCCTGTTGAGAAAGGAAGTTCGGAAGAACGAAGGAAAATTGATGAAATGAGAGATAATATGAAAAAGATAATTGAAGGGTATAAATAATTCGTCAACAGGTTGTCTTCCTTCTCAAACCAAAATTCTTCTGGTAAGAACTCAAACTATGTCTCGTATTTTGATGATAGTAAGTTTATGATAATTTCTCACATAAAAAGGAGTCCCTCTCTAGATTCAGGAGGAAAAAGAGACTTGACCATAAACACAAATCTCTTGATGAGCTTGTGGATCATACTTGTGCTAATTAATCACAAGGGTTTAAGAGCTTACTCATAAAAACCCTGTTAAGTAAGATGTGTTAATATTCAGGTATACTTTTGGCATTTGCGTCTGTTAGGTTGAGCTATCTTCTTATCGTCCATAGCTAAGCTTTTTGATTGCAGACTCATTGTGCTTAAAGTATTTTCTGTGTCTAAAGTGTCATTTTCTTTAGGAAGTCTTCTTCTGAATCTTGTTTCTTGCTACAACTATGCTAAAAAATTGTCTTCTTGTGGTATGGAACTTTTCGAGTCTTTTGTTGCAAAAGTCCCTTTTGGGCTTTTTTTTTTGGTCATGTTGTACTCGAACGGATATTCGTGTTCTGGGACGAGTCAACTGTTTAAGAAAACGCTAGAATCCCTTCCCTAAGAGACCCTTAAATATCAATCTATGAGTTACGAATGCATACTCTAGATTGACTTTTGGGTTGTCAAGAATGTCTTCTTCTTCATCTTGCTATGGTGGTTTTGCAAGAGGATTCCTTGACAAATTTTGTGTTGTTGAGTCCAAAAAGAAAAGAACCCTTTTAGATGAAGATCATCCTAATGCTTCATGTTATTTTGCCTATGTTCATGAGGATGCTGAAAAGGATAATATGATTTCTGCTGAAGTTATTCATGACTTTCTTAAGTACTTTGGGGAAGCAAAACAAGAGCTCATTGTGACTCTGAAAAATCTTGATGCATTGAAAACTGAGTTGGAAAAGGTTATTATTGACCTTGGTCTCATAAAGTCTTACATCAATGATCTTTGCAAAGAGAATCACCTCTCCGATGTTGCAATGAATGTTGTTGATCACAAGCTCAAAGACCCTTTGTCTCGTGAGGATTCTGAACCGTCCATATGATCTTAGTTCGTGTTCGGGATAGCACTGGAGTTTGTTCTTCTTTAGCTTGTTTTATTTACGTTTCCTAGTATGTCTTCTTTTTGGTTTAGTTGGAAGAATAACTAGTGCTTTGAATAGAAGTGATTGTGACTACACATAGCTATTATGTTTCATCTTCTTGTTCTTTTTTTTAAGTTTATTGGTATTAAATTATAAAAATATTTGGAGGATGATGTTTTTGCAGTATTAATCTCTATGATTTGTTATATCTCAATGGGTTATGGGATTGGTGTTTACGTCTGTGAATTATATTTGTCCCATACTTTGTCAAAATTAAAGTCGTTCGTGGTCGGTATTCACGTACTGGTAAAAGAATGAATGGACTTTTGACAAATACAAAAGTTAAGCTTATATTGTCAATTATTTGATGGAAGATAGGTTAAAATCTTTTGCTTTCAAGGATTATGTCTATTATTGTCGTTATGCAAATAGTGATTGAAGATAGAATGAATCCTTGTGTATTCCGCAGTATTGATCATCCCTGATCCATATTTTTATGTATTACTGTGAGGCTCCGTAATGTATCTTATGTTGAGCATTGTACAACCAAGTTGATTTTCTTAGCTAAGTTGTTGTTCCGTGAGATATCTTATGTCGATCATATTGAACTAAATTAATCATCTTGTTTGGTTATTTAGTTATTGCTCCGTAAGTATTCTTATGTCGAGCAAAACAAATGACAATTAAATTGATTACTTTTGTAATTAGTTTGGTTATGTATTCCAATTAGATTAATTATGGGTTCTCTTGTAATTAATCTAGTTGAGTATTTTCGTGACTCCATAAGGTTTTCTTATTGTGTTGAGTATATGAACGGTTAAGCTAATCATTATCTTAGGGTTAACTTAGTCGTAGATCCGTAAGTTATCTTATGTTGAGCACAATCAATTGAATTGATCACTTTTTGTGTTTAATTTGGTTGCGTATTCCGATTAAATTAATCATGGGTTTACTTGTGATTAATTTGATTGAGTTTTTGGATATAGAAAATCATTCTCATGGTTTTTGGTGTCCAATAAAATCCTTCTTTTCTTTTGAAATTAAGGTCGCTCGTTGTTGTTCTTTTGGGAATGACATCAAATGGGGAAGAGTTATTTTGAACTTGTGCTTAATGGTCATATATTGAGGGGTGTGCGGCTGTGGAATTTTAGATGGGTTATCTTGTATCTTTAAACTCCTTGATGAATGCATTTAGATTCGGCTTTATGATTTCATCTAAATTAGTTGGTATGAATTTTTTCTTTTAGTCATGAAATGTCTCTTTCGGAAATTTCGTTATGATCCCGTTCTTGTACCTTTGCCAATTTTATTGACAAAAAGGGGGAGAATTAATATGTAGTTCACACTACAAATACATATGGTTTTCGGATCATTGTGTAAGGGGGAGTGGTTTCCATGTGAGATGGAGTATTGACTAAGGGGGAGTGGTACATATCACCATAGTATTATTGTTGAAGTTGTGATACAATTGGACTTTGAAACTGTGTAATAATACTATGACATTGTATAACAATGATCGATACCGATGCTTTCTCATCGTTATAGCTACGGATCTTCAACAACGGTGATGCTAAACTTACAACCTTTGGGATCATTGGAGTACTTGGAAGTGACGAAGATTTCGAAGAATGTTGAAGATTAGACATGTGGAATAGGAGCTACTAAAGTTTCTTTATCTTTTTTGTATTCCATATATATTAATAGTTTTGTCACTAAAATTGACAAAGGGGGAGATTGTTAGAGCATTGCTCGGTCGAACTCGCATGCGTTGCTATCTCAAGTATGTTTGTCAATGTTAGTGATCTAAACTATAAGTCTTGATTTCTGCTGGAGTTTGTAAATCTGCCCGGTAACTTAAGTCCGCGAACCTAGTCTGCGAACTTGAGAAGGTTATATATCTGAAGATGATTTCTGAACTTAAACTTAAAAAGACTAAGGAATGCAGTTTGCAAACTGTGGCTATAAAAGTTCATGAACCAATTCAAGTGAATCAAATCATATTTTCTTCAATTGTGTCTTGTGTAGTACATGAGATTTCCTTGCAATTGAACAACTCTCTAACTAGTTCATTTGAAGTCATTTGAACTAGTTATGGTGAAGAAGAACATGGTTGATATGAAATGCTCATATGGCTAACCATTTGGTTAACTATTGTTGAACCAACAAGTGCATACGTTTGGGTACGGTTAACAAACCTAGAAGCGTGCATTGTCAGGTGTGTATAACAAGCTAAGTTTTCGATATAATGGTTGAGAAATAATAGCTTGAATCTAAATCAGGTTTTCATCTAACGGTGAATATTGAATGCTTTTTTACTAAGCTAACATTGATTTCAAACCCTGATTTGAAATACTATATAAAGGAGACATCTAGTATTGTGCAAAATTAATCTCCATACGTTACGTGTGATACTAGTTTGCATACTAGAGTCGGTTCTCCTTTAACCTTTGGTTTTCTTCTTCTAAAACCAGGTTAATGACTTAAAGACTTCATTGGGATTGTGAATCCAGACCGATACTACTTTTGTCGTAGTTGTGTGAGATGATCTTGCATCTTCTATCATAAGAGTACAATCAGATTGATTGGCTTGAGATTGATAACTCCGATTGGCAAGATATAAAAAGTAATCACAAACATCTTCGTCTCATTGTTTGTGATTCCTCAACATCTTGTTTCGCTACCATACTGTTAGAGCACTGCTCGGTCGAACTCGCATGTGTTTCTATCTCAAGCATGTTTGTCAATGTTAGTGATCAAAACTATAAGTCTTGATTTATAGCCTACTATAGCTAAGTCTCGGACTAGGATAGAAAGTGTAATTAAGCTCAAGGACTTCATGGCGATTCATCATACAAGAATAAGAACTACTCAATGATCCGGTGGAACTTCTCGACAAAAAGGTATGTGAAGACTTGAACTTATCTGTCACTCAAAATCTATCTACTCTATCTAGAAATATGTGTTGGTAAGCGTTTCTCTTCGACCATGTTTATCTTTACCTAGTGACGAAAGTCATGATATGTTTCAATCACTTTGAAGATTGCTTTGACGAGAAATGGTGTAACAACTATATAACGTCCTCTAAGAATGTTTCAATGGTTGGAATGAGAGTTTATATTATATAACCAATAGTGGACATAAGTATTGTTGTGGAAACACATATGTGCATAAGTCTTATCCCTTGAACCAAAGTTTGCGAACTTTGTTGATCAAGAGAAACCGTAAGAATGGCTTGTTGCCAAGTCCGCGAACTCAGTCCGCGAACTGCCGAACTTCTCATCCCGAGAAATTATGTTGGAGTTGACAAACTTGTTGCGTGAGTACCAGTCCGCGAACCCAGTCTGCGAACCGGCGGAAAGTCTTTGCCGAAATTTTCTGCTGGAGTTTGTAAACTCTTCCCGGTTGCTTAAGTCCGCGAACTTAGTGCGAGAACTTAAGAAGGTTATATATCTAAAGATGATTTCTGAACTTAAACTTATAAAGACTAAGGAACGCAATTTGTAAACCGTGGCTATAAAGTTCATGAACCGATTCGAGTGAATCAAATCATCTTTGCTTCAATTGTGTCTTGTGTTGTACATAAGATTTTCTTACAGTTGAACAACTCTCTAACTAGTTCATTTGAGTTATTTGAACTAGTTATAGTGAAGAAGAATATGGTTGGTATGAAATGCTCGTATGGCTAACCTTTTGGTTAACTATTGTTTAACCAACAATGTACACGTTTGGGTACGGTTAACAAACCTAGAAGCGTGCATTTCATTTGTGTATAACAAGCTAAGTTTTCGATCTAACGGTTGAGAAATATTAGCTTGAATCTAAATAAGGTTTTCATCTAACGGTGGATATTGTTTGCTTTGTGACCAAGGCGAAACCCTGATTTGAAAGACTATATAAGAAGACATCTAGCAACTCTGCAAAACTAATCCCCACACCTCATGTGTAATACTAGTTTGCGTGCTAGAGTCGTTTTTCCTTTAACCTTTGGTTTTCTTCTTCTAAAACCAGGTTAACGACTTAAATACTTCATTGGGATTGTGAAGCCAGACCGATACTGCTTTTACCGTAGTTGTGTGACCTGATCTTGCATCTTATATCGTACGAGTACAATCAGATTGATTGGCTTGAGATTAATATCTCCGATAGGCAAGATATAAAAAGTAATCACAAACATCTTCGTCTCATTGTTTGTGATTCCACAACATCTTGTTTCGCTACCATACGATTAAGATTGTTGTGAGGCGATTGATTTATCTAGGCTGTTTTTCGGGAATATAAGACCGGATTATCAATTGGTTCCTATTCACCTTGATTATTATTATCAAAAGACGGAAAAAAAACTTTAGGGTTTTTATGTGGGAGACAAATTGATCCTTTGATAGACTTGTCCGTGGGAGACAGATTTGTTTATTGTCAAAGACTGCGATTTTGGGTCGTATCAACTCTTAGTTGTGGGTGAGATCAGCTAAGGGAATCAAGTGCGCGGTATCCTGCTGGGATCAGAGGCGTAGGGAGTACAACTTTACCTTGGATCAGTGGGAGACTGATTGGGGTTCAACTACAGTCCAGTCCGAAGTTAGATCGGAGTAGGCTAGTGTCTGTAATGGCTTAATACAGTGTGTGTTCAATCTGGACTAGGTCCCGGGGTTTTTCTGTATTTGCGGTTTCCTTGTTAACAAAATTCTGGTGTCTGTGTTATTTCTATTTCCCATTATATTTGTTATAATTGAAATAACACAGTTTGTGCGTTAGTTCAATCAATTGGAGATTCCGACTTAACGATTGTTGATTGATATTGATTGACACTTGGATATTGGTCTTTGGTATCATCCAAGTTATTCCTTGTATTTGATTAGTACTCGCAGTTTCTGTTTAAGGAAATCAAATCAAGAGAGAGAGAGAGATAAACTCGTTGATGTACTTTTAAATGATAGAGTCTTGTTGATTCTATTAAAAGTATATTCGAGTTTATCCATACAGATTGCTAAGCGAAGTATTGGGTGGTGTTTTTAGACCCCCGCTTTTTCAATTGGTATCAGAGCAGGCAAACACGTTCAAGACCTTACAAGTCTGTGTTTGTAGCAATCTGAGTCTGAGGATAGAATCTCTTACGCATACCAGGATGCCTCCTAAAGCTTTCAACTATGTCAGTTGTCTCGAGAATACCTCAAAGGATTGTTCCTTAGTTGATTCTTCTGAATCCCGAGGTTGGAAGATTGTCTCATCTTGTGTTGATCATTCTTCCTCCAATGAGACATTGAACACAATGGCGAAAGCTGAAATGGAGCTCACCAGAATCGCAAAAAATTCTACTGAGTTTGTTGATCTTCAGAATCATGATCAACTCATCGATGAATTTGAAAAGTCTATTGATCGAGAATGTGTACTCTATAACATTATTGAGTCCTTCTCTAAGGATATTGAGAAAATTCTTCAAGAGAATAATCTACAGCGTGAAAAGACTTGTGATCTTGAAAAGGTTATTAAAGAAGGCTCAATTAGAGAAAAACGCTTGATCAAGACGCATTCATCTGATCTTGACAGACTTCGTGTTGAAAAAGAGAATCTAGATGCATCACTTTTACTAGCCCATGAACAGTGTATAACCTTGGAAAA